>NC_058084.1:303624139-303926639 GCF_014858855.1 Bufo gargarizans
GGGCGGTCACTGTGAAGGTCACTGTTAAAGGGGTGGCCACTGTGAAAGTTACTGTTAAAGGGGCGGTCACTGTGAAAGTCACTGTTGAAGGGGCGGTCACTGTGAAAGTCACTGTTATAGGGGCGGTCACTGTGAACGTCACTGTTAAAGGGGGTCACTGTGAAAGTCACTATTAAAGGCGCAGTCACTGTAAAAGTCACTGTTAAAGGGGCAGTCACTGTTAAAGGGGCGGTCATTGTAAAAGTCACTGCTAAAGGGACGGTCACTGTGAAAGTCACTTAAAGGGAAGGTCACTGTGAAAGTCACTATTAAAGGGGTGGTCACTGTGAAAGTCTCTGCTAAAGGGGCGGTCACTGTGAAGGTCACTGTTAAAGGGGGTCACTGTGAAAGTCACTATTAAAGGCGCAGTCACTGTAAAAGTCACTGTTAAAGGGGCAGTCACTGTTAAAGGGGTGGCCACTGTGAAAGTTTCTGTTAAAGGGGCGGTCACTGCGAAAGTTACTGTTAAAGGGGCGGTCACTGTGAAAGTCACTGTTAAAGGGGCGGTCACTGTGAAAGTCACTGTTAAAGGGTCGGTGTCACGGCCAATTTATGTTTGACCGTGAAGCTGTTGCATGCAGACTGGTTGCCGGGAGCAGCGTGTACCTTTCTGTTTGCATGTACACTTTCCTTTATTTGGTGCTTTCCCCGTTTTGGTTGTCATGGGGTTAATTTAGGTGTGTCTGCTATGTGTGGTGGGTGTGACCTCAGGCCTCTTTATATGATGGTGTTTTGGAGCCTGTGGTCAGTCTTATTTTGTTGTCTGCCTGTGTAGGAGCTCTTCTGCCCGGCGGTATTTCTTTGTGTCTGTGTGAGTCTCCCTTATTTATTATATTGTTTCATTGCCCTGGCTGTGTGTCCCCTCCGGTGTGTCTCTGTTTTCCTCCCCCACCTGGTGTTTGTTTTATTGGTGTGGTTGGTGTATGGAGGTTTTCTGGTGGTGATTTGGCTCCGAAAGGGGCGTACTTTCCCGGAGGGGTTTAAGTGAAGACAAGACTGTGGGTTTCCCAGCCTGGAGCCGCATTCCATCTTGGCTATGGCAGATAAGTGTGGATAGCATAGTTATGTTGCTGTGTAACTTACCTGCCGTACTGTTTATCCCATGGTCTTGCTTCCTGTCTGCAACTGGGCCTCTGGAGACACCTTTTCAACCGTGGTGTCGGATGAATGGGTGGTCTCTGCCCTGTCATTAGGCCTAGGGTATTCCAGGGATAGTAGGGTCCTAGGTTCGTGAGCATGAGCCCCCTTACCATCTGAGGCGGCTCATGCGCTAGGAGTCCAGGGAGAGCTCAGGGTTACTTTAGGTGGTGACCAGCTCCCTGTGCCCTGCTATCTGGTGTTGCAGCCACTGCCATTGCACGGTGGAGGGTTTTCCACACTCCCCGCCGTGACAGTCGGTCACTGTGAAAGTCACTGTTAAATGGGCAGCTACTGTGAAAGTCACTGTTAAAGGGGTGGTCATTGTTAAAGGGGCGGTCATTGTAAAAGTCACTGTTAAAGGGGCGGGCACTCTGGAGATCTCTATTAAAGGGGTGGGCACCATGGAAGTCACTGAAGTATGAGAGGAAGAAAATGATAGCGGCACTCACCCGAATGTAGCAAACAATTTATTTAATCCTTGAAAGACATATACAAGGTAACAGCAGTTTGGGGCTGATACAGGCATGTGTGTGCTGAGTGGTCAGCTGGCGACGGCCGTTTCGTGCACCTCGTGCTTCCTCTGGCCTATGACCTCATCACGTCACCTGTATGCTCCCATATAACAAGTATCCAGCTATCCAGATAAATCTCCAAAGCTGGAGTTAATCAGTAATCAGAGTCTGAAACAGCGGCTGAAACAAAGTATACAGATAATAGGACATAATATCATCCCTGACAGACAAAAAACATAAAACAAAAAGCAACCCATACAACGGCTAATCTAGATACGTGTCTCCTATAATTTTCACTTAACTCATTACGGTCATTTAACCCTAGCAGTCCCATCGCATTAGTACGGATGATCCAGTCTGCCTCTCTCTGCATAAGGAGGCGATCCCTGTCCCCACCAGCCGGTGGAGTAGGTACGTGTTCCAAGGCCACAAACTGCAGGCATTTAACATCGCCCCCATGCATGTTCACTACGTGTTCGATCAATCTGGGGCATCCTTTTCCCGATCTCACAGAATTTATATGTTCCCTAAATCTTTCAAACATAGAGCGAATAGTCTTCCCTATGTAAAAGGACCCACATGAACAAAGCACCAGATAAACTACGTACTTAGTCTTAGATGTAGTGAACTGCATGAGCCCATGTTTTATGCCAACAAAAAATACAAACTTGCCCTTTATTATATGTTTGCAAAAAGAGCAATTGCCACATCTGTGAATACCTGTTGGGGCGTTCTTAGTCAACCAATTTTTAGTTCTAGCTTTCCTCAATCTACTTCTGACTATTTTGTCCCTAATCGTATGACATCTCTTAAAGGTGACAAGCAGTTTACTATTCACTACATCCTGTAATTCTTCCTCATTTCTATGGAAGTCTCTGCTAAAGGGGCGGGCACTGCAAATTTCACTGTTAAAGGGGCGAACAGTGTGAAGGTAACTGTGTGAAGGTAACTGTGAAGGTAAATGCTAAAGGGGCGGTCACTGTTAAAGGGGCAGGCAATGTGAAGGTCATTGGTAAAGGGGCGGGCACTGTAGAGATCATTGTTAAAGGGAACCTGTCACCTGGATTTTGTGTATAGAGCTATTTATTGTGTATAAAAACAGATTTGATACATATGCAAATTAACCTGAGATGAGTCAAAACTTGGAAATATGACTCTTCTCTGGTCACACAAGTAAGATATGACTCTTTTATGTTCATTTGCATATGTATCAAATAGGTTTTTTTTACACAATCAAAGCACACAGACCTATGGGGACTGGGCATTACGGATGTGCTAGCGGCCATCTAGCAACCCATGTCCTCAGGTCTATACACAAAATCCCGGTGACAGGCTCCCTTTAAAGGGGCGGGTACTGTAGAGGTCACTGTTATGGGGAAACTGTCGATATCTTTTTACGACACACGTAAACTTAAAATGAAATAGCTGAAATATACCCGTGCAAAGCCGGGTCCTTATGCTTGTAACTGATAAGCGCATTTGCCTGTCAACTGAAAATGCTGACAGGTTGACTCTTATAAAAAGGATAAGGGCCTGGATTGACCCTGACTTGTCTACTCCACCAGATGAAAGCGGCTGAACATAAAGGCACTTTAAATGTGTTTTCATAATGTACTGAATACACTTTATTCCCATGCACCACTGTCACTACAAAAAAGGGCATATGGTTCAATCTTCCTTTTCTCGTCGTCGTCCTCCTCCTACTCCTCTTTCATCATTTCAAGGTGCTTATTAGTCTGCCTTCACTCCTAATGTTTTAAAGGGTAAGCTCACTTGCAGGCCCTCGCATATAATGTTTTAGAGGGTTAGCTCACCAGCAGGCCCCACCTACAATCTTTCAGAGGGCCAGCTCATCAGCAGGCCCTTGCATTTAATGTTTTAGAGGGTCAGCTCACCAGCAGGGCCTCATCTACAATTTTTTAGAGGGCCATCTCACAAGCAGGCCCTCACCTACAATCTTTTAGAGGGTCAGCTCACCTGCAGGCCTCCGTATGTAATGTTTTAGAGGGTTAGCTCGCTAACAGGCCCTTGACTACAATTGTTTAAAGGGTCAGCTCACCTTCACCTATAAAGTATTTGAGGGTAAGCTCCCCAGCAGGCCCTCAACCATGATGGTTTACAGGGTAAGCTCACCAGAAGACCCTCACCTACAATTGTTTAAAGGGTCAGCTCACCAGCAGGCCCTTGCATATAATGTTTTTGAGGGTCAGCTCACCAGCAAGCCCTCAACCATAATACTTTACAGGGTAAGCTCACCAGCAGACTCTCACCTACAATCGTTTAAAGGGTCAGCTCACCCGCAGGCCCTCGTATGTAATGTTTTAGATGGTCAGCTCACCAGGAGGCCCTCGCCTACAATCTTTTAGAGGGCCAGCTCTTCTTCAGGCCCTCACATATAAATGATTTAGAGGGTTAGCTCACCAGAAGGCCTTCAACCATAATGATTTACAGGGTCAGCTCACTAGCAGGCCATCACTTACAATCTTTTACAGGGTCATCTCTGGACCAGGCCCTTGCATATAAAGTATTTGAGGGTCAGCTCAACATCGTTCTCTGGAGCATCCTGGGAGCCCAAGATGCATACAGACATCCTCCCCATGCTGTTCCTGAACCATTTTGGTAGTGTTTCCATCAATTTATGACCTTTTCCTATGAACCAGACACCCTCCCCTATTCAGAGCAGGGGGTGCCTGGTTTAATGCTCGGGTTCTCCCATTGACTTCTATTGTTTTTGCATTGCTGCATTCCAAGACCCACACATTTATTTTTTCTTAATGTTCTTTTCATTGGTGTTATTTTGGGGTACAGACTGTATTTTTCACTCTATGAGACGCACTTGATTGTTAGTGGAGGAAAACCTCAGATCAGACCTCCATTCTTTATCATACCTCAGACCAAACCTCAGTCTTCCTCACACACCCAAATCAGACTCATAATCTTCATCAGACCCTCAATCTTCATTAGACCCCCAAATCAGACATACAATCTTCATCAGACCTTAGATCAGAATCCCAGTCAGATCCACAAATCAGCTGCGCTGGACTGAGACCCAACATTGCAATGTTCACTACGTCCTGTCACTGTATGCGATCAGGATGCAACACAGCGCAGTGCCAAGAGAAGCCCGGGGAACGTTGAGTGATATCAGAATTCGCTGTGCTACACACACCACTCCCTGGTTCTACTATTGCAATGAGTGCTTCCACAATGGAAGAGCCAGGGGGGTGCAGCCTTATAGGCATGGGCTGAGGGCAGGCTTGGGGGCCTTCATTAGGCCTCCAACTGCAATGATAAGCCATCTACACCCCTGCAATCTCATGCACTTCCTCCTTCTGGGTCCTTAGAGCAGGTGCCCAGCTGTCATTCGACAGCTGAACTCCTGCTCATCACTACATAACAGACCCATGCAGTGCTTAGACTAGACTGTTGTAAAAAAGGTGCATGCCAAATCTAAGGCTCCTTGTTGATTGCCTTAAAAATGGATATTGATGGTCACCAAGGGATTAAAATAATAAATAAAAATTCAAAAATTGTTCTGTATTTTGGGCAGATGATATTTAAACATGTACAGTGTAGAGAGGAGTGATCTGATTATAAACAAATCCAATTCATGATGAATTTCACAAAAGCTTAAATAAAATAAATATATTCAGGAGCAGCAACACAAACGGCTTTTGAAGAGCAGGGAATGGTGTTTACGCAGCAGCTGAGCAGGGGATCGCAGATCCAAAGCGGTCCAATGGCATGTAGAAAAATAGGAAAGCCACAGCAGCGTCTCACCAAAGGTTTCTTTATTCAGGAACACTCCTCATAACAGGTCATAAAAAAGCATTTCGCAGCAACGTTTCGGCTAATGTTAGCCTTTGTCAAGCATAGCAATCACTAAAAATCACAGCCTATAAATAGCTATTCATAAGTCCACCCACACCGCTAAGTAACCAATAGGATTAAAAATTTATATGCAACACACCTGTATGTGAAACCAGCATACACCGACACACTAATCAGCTGGCACAAAACATACCCATTTGAGGCCATCACCCATAAGACCCCGCCATCCGTCCCGCGTCCCATAGCTGGCAATGCGCATGTCTGTATGCGTCATCGCACGCGCCACCACAAGGCAGCGTGCGTATGACGCAACCAGATGAGCCCCGACGCATATTCCACGCTGGACCGCATACGTCATCAGGCGGCGGCCGGCGAATATCACCAAACCACTCCCACCTGGCACGCCAAATTGGAATATGCATGAGGGTCCAAATGGGGCTGTGTGCAGAGGGCGATCGCACCGCTGTTGTACATAAACAGCGTGCAAGAGGCGCCTATCAGGAGCACAGCAATAAGACATATCAAAGCGCATCACCCATATCACTAACGCCAGGGCAGAATAAGGGGATATAAAAAGGCGTGTGTGCCCCAAACGGGTACAGAAAACATACTGAAGAAGTGAGAAACACCAGATGTTAATAACAAATAGCGTACTCACTAAACATAGGTGCCAACTAGTGGGTGATATCACATACAACTGTGTATGACAAAGTCCACAACAATCATTATGGTACTATAGAGCGGTGTGGTTAGAACACATAATTAAAAGTACATAGCAAAAAATAGCAAAAATACTGTAACAGAAGAGGGATATGAAATCAAGTGTATTGAAAAAATGTCCGATCTTTAACTGATACCAGCCACATTAAACTCTAAATTTAAACCAAATGGCTGTAAGGATTTCAATGTGTAAATCCATTTGAGTTCCTTCTTCCTTAATATTGCATCTTTGTCACCCCCTCTCCGTAATGGCCCCACACCATCAATAACTCTAAAGCGAAGCTGGTTAACAGAATGCCCCGCTTCCACGAAATGTTTCGCAACGGGCTTATCCATGTTCATCTTGCGTATGGTGCTCTTGTGTTTGTTAATGCGTTCTCTAATCTCCATAGTGGTCTCCCCCACATAGATAAGGCTGCAAGGGCACTGGATAGCATAAATCACATCCCGTGACCTGCAGGTGTAATAGCCCTTGATTTTATATTTCTTCCCACTATACGGGTGGGAGAAAAATTCACCTTTGAGAACGTTACCACAATTACAGCAAGATAAACATGGATAAGTCCCGTTTTTGCGTGGTGCAAGCAGTTTTTGTGAAGGTGACTGCCCACCTACATCGGATTTAACAAGTCTATCACGGAGACTAGGGTTCCGTCTGTATGCCATCATCGGCGGGGATCTAAACTCTTCTATATCTGGCAATCCCCGTTGGAGTATATGCCATTCCTTTCTAAGGATGTTAGCAATGTTGCCACTATCCCGGCCGTAGATGGACACAAACGGAACCCTAGTCTCGGGGGTCATCCTTTCTGACTTCCGTAGTGCGGTGCACCTGTCAACCAGCCTCACCCTGCGTTTGGTTTGGGTGAGTAGGGGTTTCGGGTAACCCCGTTCCAAGAAACGTGTGCACATCGTGTCAATACTCTGCGCACACGTGTCTTGGTCTGAAACAATTCTCTTCACTCGTAGGAGTTGACTCCATGGGAGCGAGTCAAGCATTCTGTGTGGGTGATAGCTATCATGCATGAGTAAGGTGTTGCGGTCAGTAGGCTTCCGATAGAGGTCCGTAGCTAAAAAACCCTCCATAACATAGACCCGCACATCTAGGAACTGCAACTCACTAGAAGAAACAGTAATAGTGAATTGCAGGTCCGGGACACCCGCATTCAAATGAAGATGAAACTCGTCAAGTTCATCTCTTGTGCCTGTCCAGATCATAAAGATGTCGTCGATGTAGCGCCACCAACACAGGACTCTCCCAAAAAAAGGGGAGCGATACACGAGTTTGTCCTCCACCGCAGCCATAAAGATGTTAGCGTAGGTGGGGGCCACATTGGACCCCATAGCCACACCCCGCTGCTGCTGGTAGAAGGTGTCCCCGAAGAGGAAATAACTCCTCTTCAGGACCACCTCCAGAAGGCGGAGGACAAATCGGCACACACCCGGGGAGAGTCCCATGTCGGACAGGGCCACATCGACGACATCTAACCCATATGTATGGTCAATCGATGTGTATAAAGATACTACATCGAAACTGACCAACAAAAATTGGGCGGGCAGTTGTAAATCCTGTAATTTAGAAAGAAAATGCCCAGTATCCTTGATATAGGATGGGGCGGAGGTCGCCCGGACCTGCAATAACTTGTCCAGAAAGACAGACAATGGATTGAAAACCGAGCCCCTGCCAGAAACAATCGGTCGGCCCGGTGGATCAATCAATCTCTTATGGATCTTGGGGAGTATGTATAGCATTGGGGTGATAGGGTGGGGCACCGTAAGATATTGGTACAAACCATCATCTATGATGAAATTTTGAAGTGCCTCCTCCAATATCACCCCAATGCTACGCATAATATCCCATTTGGGATCCCCGGGTAATTTTTTATATACCTCAAGATCACTCAATTGTCTGTCTATCTCCCCAACGTACATCGCAGTATCCATAACGACCACCGCCCCACCCTTATCAGCAGGCTTAATGGTTATGCGGGTGTCTTGTTCCAATGACATGATAGCCTGTCGTTCAGACACAGAAAGATTGTTCCTACCACCAGTGGGGCATAGGGACTCGATCTGTCTGTGTACGATGTGAATATAAGATTCAACCACATGGTTAGTGTGGGGTGGTGAAAAGACACTAGGTTTCCTGAGTTGGAATTCTTTGCATGTGAGTGACACTATGTTGTTATTGCTAATCACAGGTGTTTTATTTACTTCCACATTTTTAGTTGCAAAAAAACATTTCAAACGTAAATTTCTAAAGAAACGTTGTAAGTCCAACTCTAAAGAAAACCGGTCTCTATCAACAGTAGGAGAAAAGCTGAGTCCCCTGCTCAATACCCGTGTCTGTACGGGGGTGAGCGGTATTGAGGAGATATTGATGACTAATTCTGTTATCTTCGTGGATTGCGTCTGGTTGATCTCGCAGACATCACTTGATTCTGTGGTGGCTTCCCCTTTACGTGTCCGATGGTGTTTTCTTCCACCCCGGCGACATCCCCGTCGCCTGGTTGACCTAAAAAAGGGGCTGATGTGGAAGGTTCATCAGTAGAAGCAGAGACGGTGGAGAAACCAAAATGATTCTGGTCGAATCGCTTATTACGCCTCCTCCTAGGCTTCCCTTGTGGCTGCTGATTACGCCAATTGTACACTTTGCCGGACTGGTAGTCTTCCAGATCACGGTGCCATTTTTCGCGTTTAACACGCTCCGTCTCACTTCTATGGCGTAGGGCTTGTTGTGCTATTTTATCAGTGTGTAGCGTATACTCCTCAACACTGGTTAAAGCCTGGATTTGCGCATTTAATTCGATAATCACACATTTAATTTTCTCCACTTCCTTACACAGAAAGTCAATGTTGAGCAAAATCAATTCAAAAGAGTACTTATTACTCACCGCCTCAAATTTCATACAGAAATCCGTATCGTTGGGAAAGAGGTTAGGTCGTAGATGGGACCGTAAACCTCTAGGGATCCGGCGGTTCCTATAGTACTCCCTCAGAGTGCTCAGATGTAACTCCATCGTAGTCAGTCTTTTAGACTCCTGTTCACATTTACGTTTAAGCAGATCGATCGAGGGGGTGCTTAAGAAGGAAACATCACTAGGTTCAGATCCAATCAATTTCAATATCTCCTCCTCTGTGTACATATATGTCGAGGTATTAGGAGTGTCAAAAGCCGTTTGTGTTGCTGCTCCTGAATATATTTATTTTATTTACCATTGTGATCCGGGGAGCGTGCACCGGGGGAGTACTCCTGCTGTGTACACTTGTATGTGAATATGGATGTACCCCCAGGCCAGGGTAAGAGCATGGACACTCCTAATACCTCGACATATATGTACACAGAGGAGGAGATATTGAAATTGATTGGATCTGAACCTAGTGATGTTTCCTTCTTAAGCACCCCCTCGATCGATCTGCTTAAACGTAAATGTGAACAGGAGTCTAAAAGACTGACTACGATGGAGTTACATCTGAGCACTCTGAGGGAGTACTATAGGAACCGCCGGATCCCTAGAGGTTTACGGTCCCATCTACGACCTAACCTCTTTCCCAACGATACGGATTTCTGTATGAAATTTGAGGCGGTGAGTAATAAGTACTCTTTTGAATTGATTTTGCTCAACATTGACTTTCTGTGTAAGGAAGTGGAGAAAATTAAATGTGTGATTATCGAATTAAATGCGCAAATCCAGGCTTTAACCAGTGTTGAGGAGTATACGCTACACACTGATAAAATAGCACAACAAGCCCTACGCCATAGAAGTGAGACGGAGCGTGTTAAACGCGAAAAATGGCACCGTGATCTGGAAGACTACCAGTCCGGCAAAGTGTACAATTGGCGTAATCAGCAGCCACAAGGGAAGCCTAGGAGGAGGCGTAATAAGCGATTCGACCAGAATCATTTTGGTTTCTCCACCGTCTCTGATTCTACTGATGAACCTTCCACATCAGCCCCTTTTTTAGGTCAACCAGGCGACGGGGATGTCGCCGGGGTGGAAGAAAACACCATCGGACACGTAAAGGGGAAGCCACCACAGAATCAAGTGATGTCTGCGAGATCAACCAGACGCAATCCACGAAGATAACAGAATTAGTCATCAATATCTCCTCAATACCGCTCACCCCCGTACAGACACGGGTATTGAGCAGGGGACTCAGCTTTTCTCCTACTGTTGATAGAGACCGGTTTTCTTTAGAGTTGGACTTACAACGTTTCTTTAGAAATTTACGTTTGAAATGTTTTTTTGCAACTAAAAATGTGGAAGTAAATAAAACACCTGTGATTAGCAATAACAACATAGTGTCACTCACATGCAAAGAATTCCAACTCAGGAAACCTAGTGTCTTTTCACCACCCCACACTAACCATGTGGTTGAATCTTATATTCACATCGTACACAGACAGATCGAGTCCCTATGCCCCACTGGTGGTAGGAACAATCTTTCTGTGTCTGAACGACAGGCTATCATGTCATTGGAACAAGACACCCGCATAACCATTAAGCCTGCTGATAAGGGTGGGGCGGTGGTCGTTATGGATACTGCGATGTACGTTGGGGAGATAGACAGACAATTGAGTGATCTTGAGGTATATAAAAAATTACCCGGGGATCCCAAATGGGATATTATGCGTAGCATTGGGGTGATATTGGAGGAGGCACTTCAAAATTTCATCATAGATGATGGTTTGTACCAATATCTTACGGTGCCCCACCCTATCACCCCAATGCTATACATACTCCCCAAGATCCATAAGAGATTGATTGATCCACCGGGCCGACCGATTGTTTCTGGCAGGGGCTCGGTTTTCAATCCATTGTCTGTCTTTCTGGACAAGTTATTGCAGGTCCGGGCGACCTCCGCCCCATCCTATATCAAGGATACTGGGCATTTTCTTTCTAAATTACAGGATTTACAACTGCCCGCCCAATTTTTGTTGGTCAGTTTCGATGTAGTATCTTTATACACATCGATTGACCATACATATGGGTTAGATGTCGTCGATGTGGCCCTGTCCGACATGGGACTCTCCCCGGGTGTGTGCCGATTTGTCCTCCGCCTTCTGGAGGTGGTCCTGAAGAGGAGTTATTTCCTCTTCGGGGACACCTTCTACCAGCAGCAGCGGGGTGTGGCTATGGGGTCCAATGTGGCCCCCACCTACGCTAACATCTTTATGGCTGCGGTGGAGGACAAACTCGTGTATCGCTCCCCTTTTTTTGGGAGAGTCCTGTGTTGGTGGCGCTACATCGACGACATCTTTATGATCTGGACAGGCACAAGAGATGAACTTGACGAGTTTCATCTTCATTTGAATGCGGGTGTCCCGGACCTGCAATTCACTATTACTGTTTCTTCTAGTGAGTTGCAGTTCCTAGATGTGCGGGTCTATGTTATGGAGGGTTTTTTAGCTACGGACCTCTATCGGAAGCCTACTGACCGCAACACCTTACTCATGCATGATAGCTATCACCCACACAGAATGCTTGACTCGCTCCCATGGAGTCAACTCCTACGAGTGAAGAGAATTGTTTCAGACCAAGACACGTGTGCGCAGAGGATTGACACGATGTGCACACGTTTCTTGGAACGGGGTTACCCGAAACCCCTACTCACCCAAACCAAACGCAGGGTGAGGCTGGTTGACAGGTGCACCGCACTACGGAAGTCAGAAAGGATGACCCCCGAGACTAGGGTTCCGTTTGTGTCCATCTACGGCCGGGATAGTGGCAACATTGCTAACATCCTTAGAAAGGAATGGCATATACTCCAACGGGGATTGCCAGATATAGAAGAGTTTAGATCCCCGCCGATGATGGCATACAGACGGAACCCTAGTCTCCGTGATAGACTTGTTAAATCCGATGTAGGTGGGCAGTCACCTTCACAAAAACTGCTTGCACCACGCAAAAACGGGACTTATCCATGTTTATCTTGCTGTAATTGTGGTAACGTTCTCAAAGGTGAATTTTTCTCCCACCCGTATAGTGGGAAGAAATATAAAATCAAGGGCTATTACACCTGCAGGTCACGGGATGTGATTTATGCTATCCAGTGCCCTTGCAGCCTTATCTATGTGGGGGAGACCACTATGGAGATTAGAGAACGCATTAACAAACACAAGAGCACCATACGCAAGATGAACATGGATAAGCCCGTTGCGAAACATTTCGTGGAAGCGGGGCATTCTGTTAACCAGCTTCGCTTTAGAGTTATTGATGGTGTGGGGCCATTACGGAGAGGGGGTGACAAAGATGCAATATTAAGGAAGAAGGAACTCAAATGGATTTACACATTGAAATCCTTACAGCCATTTGGTTTAAATTTAGAGTTTAATGTGGCTGGTATCAGTTAAAGATCGGACATTTTTTCAATACACTTGATTTCATATCCCTCTTCTGTTACAGTATTTTTGCTATTTTTTGCTATGTACTTTTAATTATGTGTTCTAACCACACCGCTCTATAGTACCATAATGATTATTGTGGACTTTGTCATACACACCTGTATGTGATATCACCCACTAGTTGGCACCTATGTTTAGTGAGTACGCCATTTGTTATCAACATCTGGTGTTTCTCACTTCTTCAGTATGTTTTCTGTACCCGTTTGGGGCACACACGCCTCTTTATATCCCCTCATTCTGCCCTGGCGTTAATGAATATGGGTGATGCGCTTTGATATGGTCTTATTGCTGTGCTCTTGATAGGCGCCTCTTGCACGCTGTTTATGTACAACAGCGGTGCGATCGCCCTCTGCACACAGCCCCATTTGGTACCCTCATGCATATTCCAATTTGGCGTGCCAGGTGGGAGTGGTTTAGGCGATATTCGCCGGCCGCCGCCTGATGACGTATGCGGTCCAGCGTGGAATATGCGTCGAGGCTCATCTGGTTGCGTCATACGCACGCTGCCTTGTGGCGGCGCGTGCGATGACGCATAGCAGACATGCGCATTGCCAGCTATGGGACGCGGGACGGATGGCGGGGTCTTATGGGTGATGGCCTCAAATGGGTATGTTTTGTGCCAGCTGATTAGTGTGTCGGTGTATGCTGGTTTCACATACAGGTGTGTTGCATATAAATTTTTAATCCTATTGGTTACTTAGCGGTGTGGGTGGACTTATGAATAGCTATTTATAGGCTGTGATTTTTAGTGATTGCTATGCTTGACAAAGGCTAACATTAGCCGAAACGTTGCTGCGAAATGCTTTTTTATGACCTGTTATGAGGAGTGTTCCTGAATAAAGAAACCTTTGGTGAGACGCTGCTGTGGCTTTCCTATTTTTCACAAAAGCTTGTCTGCCAAACAAAGCCAAAAGATTTTTGATTATTTTTCATCCAACTGCAACAGTGCCAGCACCATTTTAATGTAAATAGACATGGCTGTTTTTTCTCACATTCTAGAAACTAACAGTCTATGACCTTTCTCTGCCTGTTTGCTCCTATTAATTTTAGCAGCTTTAAAAGGTGTTCTCTGGTTTTACAAAACGGATGCCACCACTGGCCAGCTGATTTGATATCGCTAGCCTGTTCTAAGTGTCTTTGTAAGCACACATATCACAGACAAGGAAGCATATATTTTTAAAAGGAAGCTAAAGCTACTATATAAATAGCAATATAGAACCAAAAAAGAACGCCTCAATGTGCAAACTGTAAGTCAGGGCAAGGGATTAGAAACCATATAAACCTAGAATGTTGTTAGAAAACAAACAGCAAGAGAATGCCCAAGACATTCCAAAAATATAATTTATTTAATTGTAATAAACATATCATGATTTAGAAAATACTAGAAATGACAAAAAATGAAATACCAGCAGAAAACCGAATGCTGCAATCCACTGGCCTATGCCGCTGTTACCCACCAAAAGATGGAAGACATGTCAAGTATGCCGATGGTGTATATCAAGGTGATTCCACATGAAGTAGCACTAATGATGCTGCTACTACTGAGTAGAAAACATATGGTCATCACCCTGTACATAACCACCAGACAAAGCTCTACTCAAAAGGCAATTAAGGAAAAATTGAACAAACACTAGAATCTAGCAATAGAGGGAGAGGTTAGACCCTCAAAGGATACCATACACAGAACCTTATAACGAAGGGTATAGAGGAGCACAGCAAATGACTACTAGTAGAAATCAAAACATACCACAAGACATGATGGGGGGTGAAAACAGCAGGCACAGGTCAGGATAGGAACCTTGACGTGCTTTTCGCCTCAGCTTCGTAAATGAAAATGTGGCCATATCCCCCTATTTGTATCTCCCCTAGATCCCAAACGCATGTGGTCTCAATAGAAAATCACAGCAGCTGGTGCCCAATATCGAGTGCTCCATACCTGATGATGCACGCCGAGCCCACAATGATGACACCGCACTCGTCAGGAAAAGGGGTGGAACGCACGCTATGCGTTCCAGCCCGTCTCCCAAGGATATGTTGCGGCGTCCCCATGTGACCCGGCGCACAGCTCATCACAGCAGAGCGCTGCATCAGCTGGTCAGGTAAACAAGATACCACAATACCCGGAATGTATCCAACACATCAACCCCAGTAGTAGGGGGTCATGCATATGGGATCTATATGGGAGATATCGATCATTCAGAGGTCAAGAGTACATATATAAATAAAGGTAAGTGGATATAGATATAAATATTTCCAAAGAGGTAAATACATCTTCCCATGATCACTGCATAGCATGCCCAATTACAACATATATATTACATGATTCGAGCGAAATATGGGCCCTCACTTGTTCAATCACAATTCAAGCACTACAGTATTCAATCAAAAGAAAATAAAAATAAAAAATACATGATGAGGAAAATATATATAGACATGAGAGATACGCAATGTAGAATATAAATGTACATCATACATGACACAATTAAACTGCATTGCCTATTTAGAACCTAATATATAGGAATGAAGAGTACATAATAAGAAATATATAATAAGACTCTGATGTATAGGAATAAAGAATACATGATACAAAGTATATAATAATAAAAAGTACAAACAGTATAATTAAACTACATGATTACACCCTAATATGAAAAAGAATCAGGACAAATAAAGATAATCCAAATCATAGGTTGGTAACACAGACTATCTAATATAAAGTGCAATGTGCATAGTAAAAAACAAAAATAATAAAAAAGTGACCATACATAGTCTCTGTGAAAAAAAAAAAAAGTCACTCATTACTATAATCTAAGTCATGGCAACACAAATATCACTGATGTGATTCAAAGTGCAGTGCAGATTATGAAAAAAGATAGATCGATCAAAATTGTCATAGTGTATCGTGTGTGCCTAAACAATGATAACAAGTGCTGACATCACAAAAAACAATGTCTAACATCACAAAAAACAATGTCAGCATTAATATAGACAGTGTCGATGTTATATTGGAGCCAATAGATATATAAAACTACAGATGTAGCAACATTAGCGATCCCTTTTTTCTCATAAGGAAAGAAACGAATTGCGATTCTAACCTGCAATTCATAACAAAGCCAGTAGATGGCAGCATTATCCAATCATAATTAAAACCACAGTAACTGTTTTAACTAAATTACATCTACCTCATTTTAATACATTAAATTATATCTTAAAGGATTTTTTAAAGTTAAATACTATTATTTTATACTTTAAAATTGTTTTATTTAAAAACATTACTAACTCACAAAACAAATAAACAAGCTATATGCCAAAAGACAGGTATAATGCAAGCCAGCACCTATTCACTAAACAGGTAGCTTGGATATCTTACAATGGCAGCCTGGTGCACTATGAGATATTTAAGGAGATCAAGGCGTGATTTTTCCTGTGTAGTGGTGAGATGTTCATTTAGTAAAGCTAAAGGATAATCACGCATCTGCATGTCCAAGGACCTTGGAACATGTGATCACGCATCCGATCATGTGATTAGGTGTATCACGTCACCTTTTGTGACGTGATACACCTAATCACATGATCGGATGCGTGATCACATGGTGCGATCACATGTTCCAAGGTCTTGGACATGCGCACTATGTGATCTGTTTAACACGCGATCATGTGACCGGACTGTTTGGAAAGGTCCTCTGACATGCGCACTGCATCGTCTGATACGCCGAGATCCATGTGCTTTGACTCCATCACACACTCCTGTGACCCATATCATCTCCCACTGAAGGTACACCTGTGCACTTTAGGTTATTAAGAAGACCTACACCTGTGTTCACTATTATCACAATCAACATATCATGCTGTTTTTTTATGTTCACGTTGTATTTTATAAGGAATAATGCCATATCAATACACTTAAATAAATTACAGGTTTTGATTGTTCAAATACAAGTGATAATATTGTCTATATTGTTATTTTCCATGTATTAACTGTGATGAATGTACTTGATTTGTTAATTATTTAATGATGTTAAAACCGCATAAATATGCACCATGCACTGCCCACTTTTGTCACTGCTTGAGAAAGATCCCATTGAGCGGATCGAAACATCGCGTGTCTGGTGAATAAAGTCGCTTTTTTACTTTTTACTATTTGGATGTGCTGTGGAATTCTCTGTCCTTATGTAAAGATATTTTCAGTTTTTTTCCTTAACCCCTTAGGGACCCATGACGTATCGGTACGGCATGTTTCCCGAATCCTTAAGGACCCATGACGTACCGGTACGTCATGGCTTCAATTCGCGATTCCGGCGCCGCGGGGGTTACTCGCAACGGGATGCCGGCTGAAATCATTCAGCCGGCATCCCGTAACAACGCAGGGGGGGGTCATTTGACCCCCCCGTATAGACGATCGCAGAAAACCGCAGGTCCATTCAGACCTGCGGTTTTCTGCGTTTCCGGTCCATTCGGGTGTGCTGTGACCCGATGAACCGGAAAAAGACTGCGATCGGTGGCGTAATTTTACACCACCAATCGCAGTCCGAGGATTTGAGGAGGCGGTGCTGGCCCTGGTGCTGAACACTGCTGTCCAGGGTGCTGATTGGTGCAGGGGAGAGAGGCGCGAGATTCAAACTTCCTGCGCTCCTCTCTCCCCTCCTCTTCCTGTCCAGCACCCTGACCGTGCAGCATCGTCCAGCACCAGCTCCTGTGTCCCCCTAATCGGCATCCATCACCCTCCTGCACCCATCGCCACTCAGGTAGGTTAGGGTCAGTGAGGGAGAGGCACCATTAGGAAGGGAAAGAAGGGAAAAGTTAGTTAGGAAAAAAAAAAAAAAAAAAAGAACTTTTACACAAAACTTTTTTGATACATCTATCAGACCCCAGAGCCCCCCCTGCCACTTGCCCCCCCCTACCAGCCCCCCACCACCACCAGCCCCCCCCCACCCCCCCCCCCCACCCATCCCCCCACCAGCCCTCCCCCAGCCTCCCCCCCCCCCTCACCACTAGCCCCCTTACCACCACTTTTTTTTTATTTTTCTGCGTTCGCTGACTGGTCGGCACTTTAGCGTCCGTCCACTGTTAGCGCATCGCCTGCCCCACCGCTGATCAGCGTTGTACCGCTGATCAGCAACTTTGAACTTTTTTTTTTTTTTTCCTAACACTTGCCCCTTTATTTTCCTTTTTTTAGTACGCGAACACCCGTTGCCCCCACACACACGCACATATAATAAAGGTTTCCACACACGCACACCTACACGCACACACACCCATGGCCCGCCGGGTGTTCTCGGCCGAGGAGGCATACGCCCAGATTGCCTCCGACTCCGAGAGCCCCAGTGAGGATGAGGATGACCCCACATTCCTTCTGTCATCCGCATCCTCCTCATCATCATCGGATGACGATGAGCCACCAAGGCGGCGGAGACGCCGCCAGGCGGAGCCAGGGGCCACACATGCTAGGGATCCTGTGGCCCACCCTAGTACGAGCCGCCCTGGGGTTCGTACTGGTTTCCCGGCCCACCAAATAAGTTCACCGGAGCCCCCTGCCGATGAACTTAGCTGGTGTCCCCCAGTGGACTTTGAGCCTGAGATTCCGGATTTCGCTGGCAATCCTGGAATCCAGATTCCCACAGTGGGGTTTACTGAAATAGACTTTTTTAGTTTTTTTTTTCAGTAACCCACTGGTGAATTTGATGGTGGAGCAGACGAATCTGTACGCCCAACAGTTCGTCGCTCAAAACCCAGGCTCATTTTTGGCTAGACCCGGTGGCTGGACGCCGGTCAGTGCAGCCGAAATGAGGACATTTTGGGGCCTCGTGCTGCATATGGGTCTAGTCCAAAAACCCAGTGTCAGGCAATACTGGAGTGGGGACGTCCTATACCAGACCCCACTGTACAGTATGGTCATGACACGTCCCCGGTTTGAGGCCATCCGGAAATGTCTGCATTATTCCGATAATGCAGCATGTCCACCCCGAGGTGATCCTGCCTATGACCGGCTGTATAAGATACGGCCGGTCATCGATCACTTTGGGGCCACATTTCAGCAGGCCTACGTACCTGGAAGGGAGGTCGCGGTTGATGAGTCTCTCGTTGCGTTCAAGGGGAGACTCAGTTTCCGCCAATACATTCCCACAAAGCGGGCGAAATTTGTGAGAGTACCTCAGGGTACACTTACAAATTTCGTGTGTACGAGGGGCGAGATTCCCGTATTCAACCCCCAGAATGTCCCCCCACTCTGGGTGTTAGCGGGAAACTCGTGTGGGACCTTATGCACCCACTGCTGGATAAGGGTTACCACTTGTACGTGGATAACTTTTATACCAGCATTCCCTTGTTCAGGTCCCTTGCCGCCAGATCCACGTTCGCTTGTGGGACCGTGCGGAAAAATCAGCGCGGCCTCCCTGCCCACCCCCTCCAGGTACCTATCCCCAGGGGTGAGACCCGTGCCCTTACCAGTGGAAACCTGTTGCTGGTCAGGTATAAGGACAAGAGGGATGTCCTTATGCTGTCCACAATCCACGGTAACAGCACCACCCCAGTCCCTGTGCGAGATACCGCGGCAACGGTCCTCAAGCCCGATTGTATCGTCGACTACAATCGGTATATGGGAGGAGTTGATCTCTCTGATCAAGTCCTCACGCCATATAATGCCATGCGCAAAACCCGGGCATGGTACAAAAAAGTTACGGTCTACATGGTGCAGGTTGCCATGTACAACTCTTTTGTACTATCCCGAAGCGCTGGCAGCACAGGGACATTCCTCCAATTCTATGAGGCAGTCCTCAAAGACCTGATCTTTTCGGACCGGGAAAGAGCAGGCCGGAGTACCTCGGGAACTGGAGGCGCCCGGATCGTCCCTGGCCAACACTTTCCAGGTGTGGTCCCCCATACTGGAAAGAAGGGACGAACCCAAAAAAGATGCAGAGTGTGTCACAAGAGGGGGATACGGAAGGACACCACCACTCAATGTGACACGTGCCCTGATCATCCGGGCCTCTGCGTTATCGATTGCTTCAGGGAGTATCACACTTCCATGGAGTACTAAATTTTTATAATCCCCAACAGTCCACTAGAGAACATAAAACACTATGGCTCTTAGACTTTGGAGACACAGAAACAATTTTTTTCCCCAAAAAAATATTCGTTTTAGAGCAGGCATCCTCAAACTGCGGCCCTCCAGATGTTGTAAAACTATAACTCCCAGCATGCCCAGACAACCTACAGCCATCAGCAGGGCATGGTGGGAATTGTAGTTTTACAACATCTGGAGGGCTGCAGTTTTTAGGATGCCTGCTTAGTGTCTCCAAAGTCTGAGAGCCATACATATTGGGCATCGTCGCGTGCGTAAAAGTCGTCGCTATAAAAATAACATTTGACCAAACGCCTCGAATGAACGGTGTTAAAAATATAAAACAAAAACGGTGCCAAAACACCCATTTTTGGGCAAAATTTCAATTTGAATCCCTTTTGCCGGTAATAAAGCAAGGGTTAACAGCCAAACAAAACTCAATATTTATGGCCCTGATTCTGTAGTTTGCAGAAACACCCCATATGTGGTCGTAAATGGCTATATAGCCGCACGGCAGGGCATAGAACGAAGGGAACTCCATACGGTTTCTGGAAGGCAGATTTTGATGGACAGTTTTTTTTTTGACACCATGTCCCATTAGAAGCCCCCCCTGATGTAGCCTAGACTAGAAACTCCAAAAAAGTGACCCCATCTAAGAAACTACACCCCTCAAGGTATTCAAAAGTTACTTTACAAACTATGTTAACCCTTTAGGTGTTCCACAAAACTAAATAGCGAATGTAGAAAATTTTTTAGAATTTAATTTTTTTGTTACATTGCCTCAAAAAAGAGTAATATAGAGCAACCAAAAATCATATTTACCCCTAAAATAGTCCCAAAACAACAACCACCTTATCCTGTAGTTTCCTAGATGGGGTCACTTTTATGGAGTTTCTACTCTAGGGGTGCATCAGGGGGCTTGAAAGGGTACATGGTGTAAATAAACCAGTCCAGCAAAATCTGCCTTCCAAAAACCGTATGGCGTTCCCCTTCTTCTATGTCCTGCCGTTTGGCCAAACAGTAGTTTACGACCACATATGGGGTGTTTCTGCAAACTACAGAATCAGGGCAACCCATTTTGAGTTTTGTTTGGCAGTTAACCCTTGTTTTACTCCTGGAAAAAATTGATTATATTGGAAAATTTTCCAAAAAATAGAAATTTCTAAATTGTTTCTCCATCTGCCATTAACTCTTGTGTAACAACTAAAGGGTTAACAAAGTTTGTAAACCCAGTTTTGAATACCTTGAGGGGTGTACTTTCTTAGATGGAGTCACTTTTTTGAAATTTCTATTCTAGGGGTGCAACAGGGGGCTTCAAATGGGACATGGTATAAACAAAACCAGTCCTGCAAAATCTGCCTTCCAAAACCCATATGGTGTTCCCCTCCTTCTATGTCCTCCCGTTTGGCCAAACAGTAGTTTACGACCACATATGGGGTGTTTCTGCAAACTACAGAATCAGGGCAACCCATTTTGAGTTTTGTTTGGCAGTTAACCCTTGTTTTACTCCTGGAAAAAATTGATTATATTGGAAAATTTTCAAAAAAATAGAAATTTCTAAATTGTTTCTCCATCTGCCATTAACTCTTGTGGAACACCTAAAGGGTTAACAAAGTTTGTAAACCCAGTTTTGAATACCTTGAGGGGTGTACTTTCTTAGATGGAGTCACTTTTTTGAAATTTCTATTCTAGGGGTGCAACAGGGGGCTTCAAATGGGACATGGTATAAACAAAACCAGTCCTGCAAAATCTGCCTTCCAAAACCCATATGGCGTTCCCCTCCTTCTATGTCCTCCCGTTTGGCCAAACAGTAGTTTACGACCACATATGGGGTGTTTCTGCAAACTACAGAATCAGGGCAACCCATTTTGAGTTTTGTTTGGCAGTTAACCCTTGTTTTACTCCTGGAAAAAATTGATTATATTGGAAAATTTTCCAAAAACTAGAAATTTCTAAATTGTTTCTCCATCTGCCATTAACTCTTGTGGAACACCTAAAGGGTTAACAAAGTTTGTAAACCCAGTTTTGAATACCTTGAGGGGTGTACTTTCTTAGATGGAGTCACTTTTTTGAAATTTCTATTCTAGGGGTGCAACAGGGGGCTTCAAATGGGACATGGTATAAACAAAACCAGTCCTGCAAAATCTGCCTTCCAAAACCCATATGGTGTTCCCCTCCTTCTATGTCCTGCCGTTTGGCCAAACAGTAGTTTACGACCACATATGGGGTGTTTCTGCAAACTACAGAATCAGGGCAACCCATTTTGAGTTTTGTTTGGCAGTTAACCCTTGTTTTACTCCTGGAAAAAATTGATTATATTGGAAAATTTTCCCAAAAATAGAAATTTCTAAATTGTTTCTCCATCTGCCATTAACTCTTGTGGAAGACCTAAAGGGTTAATAAAGTTTGAAAAAACAGTTTTGAATACCTTGAGGGGTGTAGTTTCTAGAATGGGGTCATTTTTGGGAGGTTTCTATTATCTAAGCCTCACAATATGACTGCAAACCTGAACTGGTCCATAAAAAGTGGGATTTTGAAGATTTCTGAAAAATTTCAAAATTTGCTTCTAAACTTCTAAGCCTTGTAACATCCCCAAAGAATAAAATATCATTCCCAAAATGCTACACACATGAAGTAGACATATGGGGAATGTAAAGCCATCACAATTTTTGGGGGTATTACTATGTATTACAGAAGTAGAGAAACTGAAACTTTGAAATTTGCTAATTTTTCAAAAAAAATAGTAAAAATTTTATTTTTTGGTGCAAAAAAATTAACTTTTTTGACCCAATTTTAGCAGTGTCATGAAGTACAATATGTGACGAAAAAACAATCTCAGAACGGCCTGGGTAAGTCAAAGCGTTTTAAAGTTATGAGCACTTAAAGGGACACTGGTCAGATTTGCAAAAAATGGCCAAGTCCTTAAGGTGAAATAGGGCTGAGTCCTTAAGGGGTTAAAGGAGGATGTATTGTATTGAGTTCTTACATGTCTTTTGTGTAAAAATGTATCTTAGTTTCATTACTTTGAACTTTTGTTATGTAAGACTTGTATATTGAACTTTATTTATAATAAAATAATTAAAAAGTTTAATATGTCTCAGGCTGTCACTGTGAAGTATGCTGATGGTACCTGTCTCTCAGATAGGACATTGGTTTACACCTTGCTTACGGCATATAGCCTTCAGTTAAAAAAGAATTGTTTTATGTTGTCTTTTGTCGTTTTGCTATTAAAAAGTTATAAATGGTAGGCAGAGAGCTATATAATAAGTGGTTATTAATATTAGGTAAAGACAAATAAAACTATTTGTTTGTCTGTTATTTATACACAATTATGGACACATCTGTGTCAGTATTGTAGCCAACAAAAATGTATCTCAATCCTGTTGTGACCAACACCAACCCCCAACATTGTCCATCTATTGTTCTCAAGAACACTACAGTAGATGGAGAATGTTTAGGTGGGGGAAGGGTTTACTGCTGGTGACTCTGGCAATTCTGTTTTATGATTTATTTTTTTATTCTGTGTGTTGATACATCGCGATACCAAATTTATATACTTTAATGTTTTACTACTCTTTCATCATAAAATCCGTTTTGTGCTGAATAAATTTGTATTTTGAATCGCCATAGACTAAATAGATGACATCCTGATGCAAACTGGACAGATTTCTTTCCATTCAGAATACATTGGGATATGCTTGATCAGTTATTTTCCAGCATAGAGCCTCCAGAGTCCATGTGACAGGCCAAAACGCGGGGATGCATGTCCGCGTGACACCAGAGTCCATGTGACATAGGCCAAAACGAGGGGATGCATGTCCGCGTGACACCAGAGTCTATGTGACATAGGCCAAAACGAGGGGATGCATGTCCGCGTGACACCAGAGTCTATGTGACATAGGCCAAAACAAGGGTATGCATGTCCGCGTGACACGAGAGTCCATGTGACATAGGCCAAAATGCGGGGATGCATGTCCGCGTGACACCAGAGTCCATGTGACATAGGCCAAAACGAGGGGATGCATGTCTGCGTGACACCAGAGTCCATGTGACATAGGCCAAAACGTGGGGATGCATGTCCGCGTGACACCAGAGTCCATGTGACATAGGCCAAAACGAGGGGACGCATGTCCGCGTGACACCAGAGTCCATGTGACATAGGCCAAAACGAGGGGATGCATGTCCGCGTGACACGAGAGTCCATGTGACATAGGCCAAAACGAGGGGATGCATGTCCGCGTGACACGAGAGTCCATGTGACATAGGCCAAAACGCGGGGATGCATGACCGCGTGACACGAGAGTCCATGTGACATAGGCCAAAACGAGGGGATGCATGACCGCGTGACACGAGAGTCCATGTGACATAGGCCAAAACGAGGGGATGCATGTCTGCGTGACACGAGAGTCCATGTGACATAGGCCAAAACGAGGGGATGCATGTCCGCGTGACACGAGAGTCCATGTGACATAGGCCAAAACGCGGGGATGCATGACCGCGTGACATGAGAGTCCATGTGACATAGGCCAAAACGAGGGGATGCATGACCGCGTGACACGAGAGTCCATGTGACATAGGCCAAAACGAGGGGATGCATGTCCGCGTGACACGAGAGTCCATGTGACATAGGCCAAAACGCAGGGATGCATGACCGCGTGACACGAGAGTCCATGTGACATAGGCCAAAACGCGGGGATGCATGACCGCGTGACACGAGAGTCCATGTGACATAGGCCAAAACGAGGGGATGCATGTCCGCGTGACACGAGAGTCCATGTGACATAGGCCAAAACGCGGGGATGCATGACCGCGTGACACGAGAGTCCATGTGACATAGGCCAAAACGAGGGGATGCATTTTGGCCTATGTCACATATACACACACAGACATGCATCCCCTTGTTTTGGCCTGACACATGGACTCTGGTATCATGCGGACAAGCATCCCTGTGTTTTGGCCTATGTCACATGGACTCTGGAGGCTCTATGCTGGAAAATAACTGATCAGGCATATCCCAATGTATTCTGAATGGAAAGAAATCTGTCCAGTTTTCATCAGGATGTCATCTATTTAGTCTATGGCGATTCAAAATACAAATTTATTCAGCACAAAACGGATTTTATGATGAAAGAGTAGTAAAACATTAAAGTATACAAATTTGGTATCGCGATGTATCAACACATAGAATAAAAAAAAAATCATAAAACAGAATTGCTAGAGTCACCAGCACTAAACCCTTCCCCCACCTAAACATTCTCCAAAGGAAAAACAAAACAAAGATAGCAAAGGGCGTAGTGCTTCTTCTTTCTTCCATCACAGCTTGAGAACAATAGATGGACAATGTTGGGGGTTGGTGTTGGTCACAACAGGAGTGAGATACATTTCTGTTGGCTACAATACTGACACAGATGTGCCCACAATTGTGTATAAATTACAGACAAACAAACACAAAGGACAAACAAATAATTTTATTTGTCTTTACCTAATATTAATAACCACTTATTATATAGCTCTCTGCCTACCATTTATAACTTTTTAATACCAAAACGACAAAAGACAACATAAAACTGTTATTTTTTTTAACTGAAGGCTATATGCCGTAAGCAAGGTGTAAACCAATGTCCTATCTGAGAGACAGGTACCATCAGTATACCTTACAGTGGCAGCCTGAGACATGTATAGGCGCGGCAGATGCTGCATTTGTGTGAGGGGAGGCGCCTGCACCACTACAAAAGGTGGGAGTGCAGCACGCCAGACCTGCAGGGTATAGCGGCAGTGAGGTCACGGTATGGGCAATCGAGGGTTTACTCACTTTTTGGAGGACCCTGGGCAGGCATGCAGCAGTGAATGAGAGGCAGACACTAGTTCCTCTGGGGCACGCTCTGGGTGTAGAGACCTGGCCTGATGTTGGGTGAGGTGCCCTGGTTGTTGCAGGTGTTTAGAGTGCCGGAGGCAAGGTCCCTTTAAGGATCGTGACGCCAGTGCCTGTAACGGTGGCACACCGGTTGGTAGGGATAGAAATTTGTGGTACACAGATTGTATGGTGAACCAAACGTTGCTGTACTTGGTAAACGGTAAACAGTCCAACTTTGTACAGTCTATTACAGAAGTTACAGATGATGATGCAGTCCCTTGAACACAATGTCCCAAGCAGGCTTACTTCACAATGATGGCAGGTAGAAATCATGCAAGATACTTGGAGGGCAAACAGTTAATGCTTTGCAGTGCAATGCTGCTCTATCCCCTCAGCTATTCTAGCTGGCTGGATCCCAAGGCCCGGATGCCTAAGTGCTGGCTTAAATCCTTGGTATAAATTCCTTCCTCCAGTATAGACCCTTGCTCTTCACTTTATAGTGTTTCTGCCCATCAGGTTACTTATCTGTACTTGGTTGTGTTCTCCTCTCTTGGTAGAGAAACTGCAGGTTGCTCCCAGGAGGTGCTCTCCTACTACTGGGGTATCTCAACTGAGCTAAGCTTAGCCTCAGGAGCTTCAGGCTGACGAGGTAACTCCTCTGGTCCCCTGGAATACACTCGGTCTCCGAGCAGGCTGTAATCCTTCTAGCCTCTTGGTGCAGCTAGGAACCAGGACTATCCAGCTACATGTCAGGAGGAGGCCCTCAGCATATCCTGGGCTGGTGCCTTCTCACTTCTGTCTTCACAGACCCCTGACTATGACCTAACCCCTCCCTGTCTGGGCCTGGACATTTATACTAGGGGCTCCCTATCTCCCTCTAGTGTCTGGAATGCTAAACTGCACCCCACTAGGCCTGCAAAGCATATGACAGGGGAAATGTACACAGTCAAATGTAACATCACTGTCCCTTGTGAGTAGAAGTAACACGCTACCCAATTGACCCTTGTGTAGTGCCCACTCCTACCTAGTGGGACGCTACAGGAGCAGTGAGCTCCTGGGTGACGCGGTCTTCAGCTCAGCTCAGACAGGACGTCACTTCCGAGATTCTCCTGCTCCGGCGTCGGCGTGGAGCGCGGTTCCCCGATACTTCCTCCCGTGGGTAAGTATGAGGCGGGCAGTCGAAGCGAGGGGCCGTACATCGGTACACACGGAGGGTAAGTGGGGGGGCGGGCGAGGCGGCGCAGGCACTATGCACACACGATCATACTCATCGGCGGTAGCTGGATCACTGGCATGCACGCCCGGTCCTTGCGGCGCATCAATCCGCCTCTTCACATGTTTTCTTTCACAGGTTGTCGCAAGTGGCAGATCGGCATCTTTAACTTAAGGAGCGCTCATTGTGGGTGTGTTATAAGGTATTGTCTGGGGATGGTAGGGCTGTGGCACTGCTAATTCTGGGACTCGATCATCTAAGTACACTTTCTTTACAGGGCGCCAGTCTCAGTGAATAATTGAAGGTAATGAAAAAAAAAAAAAAAGGATTATCGGCCTGTGGGAGGGAGGCGGGGGGGGGGGCGGTTGTGGGAAGAGAAATAGAGATAAATGTTGGTGACGGTGACATTACCCTGCTGCATGATAGTTTTCGCGTAGGGGACATTTCCATAGGGGGCAGCACGGCCCGGGTATTCTACACCAATCATCGGCGCCCCCTCATCGCAGGGGCGCAAGTTTCGCATCACCATCTATTGACAGGCTCATGTCTCTGTCTGTCTTCACTTGGTACCCAAATACGCTTCACGCACGCGCGCAGATCCGTCACGCCTTCGGATCCGAAGGTCAAGCCCTGTCACGTCTTCAGGCACCAGTAGTCCTTCACGCACTCAGGACACGATTTAAGTCCTGTCACGTCTGCAGGCAAACATCAGTTCCACACGGTCTTGGACACGATTTAAGTCCTGTCACGTCTACAGGCAGACTCGGTCCTTCACGTCCAAGGACTCAGCAAAGTCCTGTCACGACTACAGGCGCATTTAAAAAAAAAACAAAAAAAGAACGCCATACCTTCAGTTCATGCATCATTTCATGTCACGTCGCATCCATTTCAGTTCATACCAGGGTCACCCCAGTCACGATGTTCCAGGGCTAAAGGTCACGCATTGCATTCCATGTCACCACCTAGTACAGGCACGTTGGTAGAATTTCACAGGTGATTAGTTCCCGGGCGCACTAGTGCATGCATGAGGGCTACATTCGGGCAACAGGGCCTTCATGGTTCACAATGTTTTAGATGGAACCATCACAGGATCAAAGGAGCCAAGGCACGATCGATTCCCAGGGTTCACTCCCAGTCCCTCAGATCCTGGACCATTCCTAAACTATCAGCCGAACTCCTGCGAAGAGGCATCCCTTTTCCTGCATCAGCCAGGAAGGCTGAACTGTTTTGTCTCCTCCAGGCGGATTCGGGCCCCAGCCAAGACGTGGTCACTATGAATACCATACAAACTTCTATCAGTCAGCTGCACGCTGCCATCAATAACATGGCCTCGTCCATGTCCAGCTTTCAGGCCAGACTCGAGGTCGTTGAAAGCAAGGCTTCCAATCCCACTGATGACAGTCAGGGTCCGGTGGTTCCATCTACTTCCGCCGGCACGGGCGTCCATACCCCACCCAATTTCCCCAGCATATCCCCATCTCACTTCATTCCTGCTAATCTGAGGAAGGACATTCTCAAGGGTAAGGACATTAACTTAGCCTCATTATTAATAGCCACCCACGAAGTACCAGACAACAAAACGATTGCATGCGGCGAAGTGTCGGTCATATTGAAATCTAGAGATTGAATTTACTTACCCAGTTCCAGCATACTGTAGATTGGGCAGTCGTGGACACTGAGCTGTTTTGTCGACACTTCGCCGGGCTGAAATCGCCGGCATGTGTCAATTGTGAGTCTTATTCCCATTCAGAAGAATGGTGCACCAATGCCAGTGCGCGACTTGACTTTCCTATCCCTAAAAACTCCCCGGATGCATTGCAGTCCCAAAACAGCCATGGGGGTGGACAAGTTAGGTCGGTCCATCAGATACTTGGGGAAGTCACAGATCTGTAAAAATTTCAATGCTGGCAGCTGCTTCTACAATCAGTGCCGCCTTTTGCATCTTTGCGCGAATTGCTACAGGGCACACCCCTGCATCGCTTGCCCACAGAAAGGGCACAACCCCGCATGACTAAGCGTGGTAAACATTGATATGCTTGCGCGTCACCTGGCGGGTCATCCAGACATAGCATGGGTCAAATTTGTAATCGGTGGTTGTTCATTAGGGTTTCACACAGGACAGGTCGCAATTCCCCAGGCTTTGTTCAAATGTAGGAACCTCCAATCTGCCTTTAACAACCCCGAGGTGGTGTCACAGCTGATTCAGGCTGAACTAGCCAAGGGATACCTCATCGGTCCATTCATCAAACCCCCGTTTGAAACCTTCAGAATCAACCCCATAGGGGTAGTCACCGGGAAGTTTAATAATAAAAAAAGATTGATTTATGACTTGTCAGCGCCCCATTCTTTATACACACCTAGTCTCAACTCGCTTATCCCAGCAGAAGAAATTTCAATGAAATATTCCTCCATAGACGAAGCCATCCAGGTCCTTCTGTCCTTAGGTGAACAAGCATGGCTAGCCAAAGCTGACATCACGGATGCCTTTAAACTCCTTCCTATATCACCTCAGTTATGGCAATGGCACTGAGTCAAATGGGAGGGCAGTTATTATTTCGCCAACAAATTAACATTCGGGTCTAGATCCAGTCCATGGCTTTTTGATCAATTCGCCAGGTGCCTGCACTGGATCTTGCAGCACAAATTCCGTGCATACCACGTCATACATTACTTAGACGATTTCCTGCTGATCGAACCCCCTTCACGATCACCCGTTGATCTGAATACTCTGATACGGGTTTTCAGGGAACATCACGTACCTGTGGCTGATAACAAAACGGACAGGCCCAGCACCAGGATCACCTTTTTAGGAATCCAGCTAGACACCGCATCCGGTCAGGCCAGTCTACCAGCAGACAAGCTGTCTAGAATAAGAACTGCGGTGCGCACCTTGCTTCAAGGGGGGCTCACGTCCAGGGTCAATCTGCAAAGCGTTTTAGGGATGCTCAATTTCGCCATGAGGATCATCCCCCAGGGTAGATTGTTCATCTCCAGACTCCTTCGCTTGTTGCCCGAGGCAGCGGATCAAAATTCGATCATTTATCTCGACCACCAGGCCAAGGCAGATCTGGTAATGTGGGATCAGTTCTTGACACACTGGAACAGAGTCTCATTATTTATACCCAGTGTCTCCAACAACTCTCCTGTCGTGCACACAGATGCCTCATCATCGGTTGGGTTTGCGGCTATTTATGGTGGGCACTGGATAGCTAGCACTTGGCCGGCAGAGGTATCCTGCATCCCGGGGTTTTCAGGGTCATCACCTCTATTCAAGATTTACCCCATAGTCGCAGCAGCACAGGCCTGGGGTAGTCATTGGTCCAACAAGACGGTACTATTCGTTTCCGATAACATGGTAGTGGTTGATCTAGTCAACAAAGGGAGATCAGCATCCGGGCAGGTCATGGCCTTCCCAAGGCGCTTCGTGTGGTTGGCATTACAACATCATTTCAACTATGAAGTCGCGCACATTGCCGGGAAGGCAAATCTGGCCGCTGATGCCTTGTCAAGACTTAACATACAGTCTTTCTTCCAGGTTTCTCCAGACGCAGACCCATGCCCGACTCCAACACCAGCTTACAACCTCCTCCACATGGATTGAGGCACCACTTGGAAGTGGCTAGGTCACTCATTAATCATTCCCTGTCCAAAAACACGCAGAGGAATTACAACACGGCCTGGGGACATTCCATCACGTTCAAACGCCTATTTCCACAGGCTCACCTAGACCATGTGTCTTGCATCCTAGCATTCATGGCATACTGCCATAAGACTCTTAAACTGTCCCACAGTACCATCAAATTATACCTAACCGGCATCCAGCATTTCTGGTACAGCATGTACCCCGACAGACCATCGTTATTTTTGGCACACCCCATCAAAGCCATCCTTAAGGGAATTCTATGTACAACGGTCAGACCCAAGGCGTCTCGGGAACCCATCACAGGGGAAATGTTCAAATCCCTGTCTCACATGCTAGACAACGAGCCTTTCGGACACCATACCAGTCTACTCATCAAGACAGCGATATGTCTCAGCTTCTATGGTTTCCTACGCCCAGGCGAGTTCACATGCCCAGGCTCCTCCCCTGGTTACATCCAGAAGGGACATCTCGTTCAGGTGGGTTCCGCATTCTCACTCTCCCTAAGGCATTCGAAGACGGCACGGCCGGGGGAAACCGTAGAAGTGAGATATTTCCCCACCAGGACTGCCTGGTGCTTGGTAGTGGTCCTACGGGAATGGTCTGACACCATCATACAGGCCCCGGCTCGATCTCCCCTACTAGCTCTTGGCTCAATTCCCCTCAGCATTCAAGTTTTCCTAAAGCATGTACGGATCCTCCTCTCCAAGCTAAAGGTAAACCCGCGGTCAATCACGGGGCATTCCTTTAGGATAGGTGCAGCTTCCGCAGCTTAAAAAAATGGCACCCCGGCGCACATCATAAAGAAACTAGGTCGTTGGCAGTCTTCATGCTATACCAGGTACATTCCTAATCCACGCTCCGAAATGTCTTGTGCTTTTCAGGAGTTATTACTGTAAGTCCGTAACATGAGTCCTTCGTATTATCCGTGTCTCACACGTCATTTTTGGCCCCTTTAGGCTATCCTTACACAAGCAGTTCCGCCACACCCCCACTGCTAAGGTTAGGGCTCATCATCTGCTAGCCGATCCAATCACAAATTAAACTAGCTCTCAATCCAAAAGGAAAAAGCCAGTAAGTCTCAATATTTCTCTATTTCGGATTTCTAGGGGTCCTGTGCACCAGTCGTTACCATTAGGGTGAAAACAATGTTCTGTTTTCTAATTGTCCGAATACAGTAAATTCAAATAACCTTTCTATAATGCTTTGTCAAGTAAGCTCATTTGCATAAATATGGACAAGATATTACAAACAGTGTTCCAGCTGATAAACCAGGTAGTCATGTAGCAGAGCAGAGAGATGCCGCAGCAGGGAGGAGTGTAATCTGATCCTAGAGTGGAAGTCAGCCCCACCCACCCCGGCCTGCAACCAATCAGAGCTCAGGCAAGCAGCTCTGAGTCACACACTGTACAGGAGGGAGTCTGTACACTCATTCGATTCTTTGAAGTTAAAAGAATCATGAGTCACTTGAACAGTTTACACTGAGGCTGATGACCAGGCTGCAGCACTGATAAGGTTAAGGGACAGGCAGCAGTCGGCAGAGAGATAAGAGAAGTGACAGGACACACTGTTTAGATTACAGGTTGAATTAACCCTTTAGGGTTAAATTGTCTTCTCAAGGAGATATATGTTAACCACCTCCCGACCGCCTAACGCGCCGATGCGTCCGGGAGGTGGTTGATTTGTTCCTCCTGGACGCATCGGCGCATCATCTCGCGATACCCGAGATTTCCTGTGAACGCGCGCACGCAGGCGCACGCGCTCACAGGAACAGAAGGTAAGCGAGTGGATCTCCAGCCTGCCAGCGGCGATCGCTTGCTGTCAGGCTGGAGATGTGATTTTTTTTAACCCCTAAAGGTATATTAGACGCTGTTTTGATAACAGCGTCTAATATACCTACTACCTGGTCCTCTGGTGGTCCCTTTTGTTAGGATCGACCACCAGAGGACACAGGTAGGTCAGTGAAGTCGCACCAAACACTACACTACACCCCCCCCGTTACTTATTAACCCCTTATAAACCCCTGATCACCCCATATAAACTCCCTGATCACCCCCCCTGTCATTGATCACCCCCCCTGTCATTGATCACCCCCCTGTCATTGATCACCCCCCTGTCAGGCTCCGTTCAGACGTCCGTATGATTTTTACGGATCCACAGATACATGGATCGGATCCGCAAAACACATACGGACGTCTGAATGGAGCCTTACAGGGGGGTGATCAATGACAGGCGGGAGATCACCCATATAGATTCCCTGATCACCCCCTGTCATTGATCATCCCCCTGCAAGGCTCCATTCAGACGTCCGTATGATTTTTACGGATCCATGGATACATGGATCGGATCCGCAAAACACATGCGGACGTCTGAATGGAGCCTTACAGGGGGAGATCAATGACAGGCGGGAGATCACCCATATAGATTCCCTGATCACCCCCTGTCATTGATCACCCCCCTGCAAGGCTCCATTCAGACGTCCGTATGATTTTTACGGATCCATGGATACATGGATCGGATCCGCAAAACACATGCGGACGTCTGAATGGAGCCTTACAGGGGGAGATCAATGACAGGCGGGTGATCACCCATATAGATTCCCTGATCACCCCCTGTCATTGATCACCCCCCTGTCATTGATCACCCCCCTGCAAGGCTCCATTCAGACGTCCGTATGATTTTTACGGATCCATGGATACATGGATCGGATCCGCAAAACACATGCGGACGTCTGAATGGAGCCTTACAGGGGGGTGATCATCCCATATACACTCCCTGATCACCCCCTGTCATTGATCACCCCCCTGTAAGGCTCCATTCAGACGTCCGCATGTGTTTTGCGGATCCAATCCATGTATCCATGGATCCGTAAAAATCATGCGGACGTCTGAATGGAGCCTTACAGGGGGTGATCAATGACAGGGGGTGATCACCCATATACACTCCCTGATCACCCCCTGTCATTGATCACCCCCCTGTAAGGCTCCATTCAGACGTCCGCATGTGTTTTGCGGATCCGATCCATGTATCCATGGATCCGTAAAAATCATGCGGACGTCTGAATGGAGCCTTACCAGGGGGGTGATCAATGACAGGGGGTGATCACCCATATACACTCCCTGATCACCCCCTGTCATTGATCACCCCCTGTCATTGATCACCCCCCTGTAAGGCTCCATTCAGACGTCCACATGTGTTTTGCGGATCCCATCCATGTATCCATGGATCCGTAAAAATCATACGGACGTCTGAATGAAGCCTTACCAGGGGGGTGATCAATGATGGAGGTGATCAGGGAGTCTATATGGGTGATCACCCCCCTGTCATTGATCACCCCCCTGTCATTGATCACCCCCCCCCTGTAAGGCTCCATTCAGACATTTTTTGGGCTCAAGTTAGCGGAAATATATATATTTTTTTGTTTGTTTTTTCTTACTAAGTCTCATATTCCACTAACTTGTGTCAAAAAATAAAATCTCACATGAACTCACCATACCCCTCACGGAATCCAAATGCGTAAACATTTTTAGACATTTATATTCCAGACTTCTTCTCACGCTTTAGGGCCCCTAAAAAGCCAGGGCAGTATAAATACCCCACATGTGACCCCATTTCGGAAAGAAGACACCCCAAGGTATTCGCTGAGGGGCATATTGAGTCCATGAAAGATTGAAATTTTTGTCCTAAGTTAGCGGAAAGTGAGACTTTGTGAGAAAAAAAACTAAAAAAAATCAATTTCCGCTAACTTATGCAAAAAAATAAAAATTCGATGAACTCGCCAGGCCCCTCATTGAATACCTTGGGGTGTCTTCTTTCCAAATTGGGGTCACATGTGGGGTATTTATACTGCCCTGGCTTTTTAGGGGCCCTAAAGCGTGAGAAGAAGTCTGGGATCCAAATGTCTAAAAATGCCCTCCTAAAAGGAATTTGGGCACCTTTGCGCATCTAGGCTGCAAAAAAGTGTCACACATCTGGTATCGCCGTACTCAGGAGAAGTTGGGGAATGTGTTTTGGGGTGTCATTTTACATATACCCATACTGGGTGAGAGAAATATCTTGGTCAAATGCCAACTTTGTATAAATAAATGGGAAAAGTTGTCTTTTGCCAAGATATTTCTCTCACCCAGCATGGGTATATGTAAAATGACACCCCAAAACACATTCCCCAACTTCTCCTGAGTACGGCGATACCAGATATGTGACACTTTTTTGCAGCCTAGGTGGGCAAAGGGGCACACATTCCAAAGTGCACCTTTCGGATTTCGCAGGCCATTTTTTACACATTTTGATTGCAAAGTACTTCTCACACATATGGGCCCCTAAATTGCCAGGGCAGTATAACTACGCCACAAGTGACCCCATTTTGGAAAGAAGACACCCCAAGGTATTCCGTGAGGGGCATGGCGAGTTCCTAGAATTTTTTATTTTTTGTCGCAAGTTAGTGGAATATGAGACTTTGTAAGGAAAAAAGAGAAAAAAAAAATCATCATTTTCCGCTAACTTGTGACAAAAATAAATAAATTCTAGGAACTCGCCGTGCCCCTCACGGAATACCTTGGGGTGTCTTCTTTCCAAAATGGGGTCACTTGTGGCGTAGTTATACTGCCCTGGCAATTTAGGGGCCCAAATGTGTGAGAAGTACCTTGCAATCAAAATGTGTAAAAAATGACCGGCGAAACCCGAAAGGTGCACTTTGGAATATGTGCCCCTTTGCCCACCTTGGCAGCAAAAAAGTGTGACACATCTGGTATCGCCGTACTCAGGAGAAGTTGGGGAATGTGTTTTGGGGTGTCATTTTACATATACCCATGGTGGGTGAGAAAAATATCTTGGTCAAATGCCAACTTTGTATAAAAAAATGGGAAAAGTTGTCTTTTGCCAAGATATTTCTCTCACCCAGCATGGGTATATGTAAAATGACACCCCAAAACACATTCCCCAACTTCTCCTGAGTACGGCGATACCAGATGTGTGACACTTTTTTGATGCCAAGGTGGGCAAAGGGGCACATATTCCAAAGTGCACCTTTCGGATTTCACCGGTCATTTTTTACAGATTTTGATTGCAAAGTACTTCTCACACATATGGGCCCCTAAATTGCCAGGGCAGTATAACTACCCCACAAGTGACCCCATTTTGGAAAGAAGACACCCCAAGGTATTCTGTGAGGGGCATGGTGAGTTCCTAGAATTTTTTATTTTTTGTCGCAAGTTAGTGGAATATGAGAATTTGTAAGAAAAAATAAAATAAAAAAAATCATCATCATTTTTCGCTAACTTGTGACAAAAAATAAAAAGTTCTATGAACTCACTATGCCCATCAGCGAATACCTTAGGGTGTCTACTTTCCGAAATGGGGTCATTTGTGGGGTTTTTCTACTGTTTGGGCATTGTAGAACCTCAGGAATCATGACAGGTGCTCAGAAAATCAGAGCTGTTTCAAAAAGCGGAAATTCACATTTTTTGTACCATAGTTTGTAAACGCTATAACTTTTACTTAAACCATTTTTTTTTTTTTGCCCAAACATTATTTTTTTCATCAAAGACATGTAGAACAATAAATTTGGCGAAAAATTTATATATGGATGTCGTTTTTTTTGCAAAATTTTACAGCTGAAAGTGAAAAATGTCATTTTTTTGCAAAAAAATCGTTACATTTTGATTAATAACAAAAAAAGTAAAAATGTCAGCAGCAATAAAATACCACCAAATGAAAGTTCCATTAGTGAGAAGAAAAGGAGGTAAAATTCATTTGGGTGGTAAGTTGCATGACCGAGCGATAAACGGTGAAAGGAGTGTAGTGCCGAAGTGTAAAAAGTGCTCTGGTCATGAAGGGGGTTTCAGCTAGCGGGGCTGAAGTGGTTAAAGGCATCCCTTCTTCTGTCTCATTCAGTAGCTATATAACTATTGAAAGAGATGTTTTTTTTTTAAATACATTTACACATTTAATCCTCCATTTTAATTATATTTACCCCAGTGTTAAATTTACCCCCCATCCCGGATGCTTGTTTTTTCCCCCCTACAGTGGGGTAGATAATTACACATTTAGGCTCCATTCACACATCTGCAAAAGGGTCCGCTCCCGTTCTGCAATTTTGCGGAACGGGTGCGGACCCATTCATTCTCTATGGGCCTGGACGTGAAGCGGAGAGCACATTATGTGCTCTCCGCTTCTGCATTTGCGGAGAGCGGCCCCAAACTTCCGGTCCGCAGCTCGGCAAAAGATAGAATATGTCCTATTCTTGTCCGCAACTGCAGACAAGAATAGGCATTTCTATAGCGGGTGCTGGCCGGGTGTGTTGCAAACCTGCAATTTGCAGGTCCGCAACACACCACGGACGTGTGAATGGACCCTTACACACAGGGTTTTAAAGAATAAACTTCCTGACTCAGACCAAGAGCCGAGTCAGCAAGTGGATCGAAGCTTCCGTGCATGCGCATTGCGCAACCTAAGCTTCGGTTCACTTGCTTCTTGTTAGCTCAGCGAATGAGCCGAAGATTCGATTCATGACTATGTATCCAATAGATGGCGCTGTCCATGAGGAAAATGATGATAGTCTGCAGACTGTAGGACATAAGACTATGTATCCAATAGATGGCGCTGTCCATGAGGAAAATGATAATAGTCTGCAGACTGTAGGACATAAGACTATGGATCCAAAAGATGGCGCTGTCCATGTGGAAATTGATAATAGTTTGCAGACTGTAGGACATAAAACTATGTACATTTTTATACAGCCTTCCTAAACAGTTAGAGAAGAATTAGCTAGCAATAAAAAAATAAATAAAAATAATAATAATTTTGTCACCCTAATGATAAAGATTTAGGTGCATGGTCCCCCAAGCTATCCAAAAGCTCTTATACAATTTTGAGATTTTCTGACTCTCAGTTAGATGAAGATTGGCTCGGCTTTGGCCCTGACAAGAGAGAAATTTTTATATTTCTGGCCAAATGTCCGGGCCTTAATGGCACTCATTCACTTATTTATTTTTATGTTTACTGTGTGTACTTTTACATGTTTGTGTGTGTCAGGTTTTTCATGGTTGTGGCGCCCTTATGGGTACCCCCTCCTTGAGGTCTAGGAGGGGTGTGTGTGGCCATATTGGTTCCTCACCCCCCTGCCAAACCCCTTAGGCTCTCCCTCCGGGGAGAGTCCAGACCTTTGTAGAGCTCCTGGCTGACACCTTGGGTGGCAGCCTAGGTGAAAGCCAGGAGCACAGATGGGTGTATCCTTGGCTTTGGTGGAGGGTTGCCAATTGTCTCGGTCCCTTGCAGGAGCTTAATGGCCCCGGAAGGACTGGGAATGGTTTGTGGGGGGCTCTTCTCTTAGGAGAGGGCCTGTGATAGACCGCGACCTGAGCACGATTTTTGTGTGGCACGCTGCACGGTTTTGTTGCACGGGTGTAGAAAGCACGCTCTTCGGGATTAAAAAAATATCTCATAGTGCACCAGGCTGCCATTGTAAGGTATCCAGTTACCTGTTTTATGAATAGGTGCTGGCTGGCATTATACCTGGCTTTTGGCATGTAGCCTGTGTGCTGTGTTAAAAAAAGGCATTTAAGTAGAAATAATTTAAATAAAATAATTATATATCTAAAGGTAAATAATAACTATATAATTTAATTATTAGTTTATAAAATAGATTAATAATAGATTTAAAAATAGTTAAATTGTTAGTATAATTATTTTAAAATATCTGTCAATATGTTGAAATCTTAAAATGTTCTATGCACCATCGGTTATAGAGATGAATTGCATTCTGATTTTTTAGTTACTATTTTTACTTACGTTTTCGTTCTTCCGTTTTGCGATTGTGAAGGGAGCGGTAGCGTTGCTACATCTGTATTAATGGGATCACAAAACCTAGTGATATATAATGCATCCAAAAATAAATAGAAGTGTCCAATAATACATCAAATATAGTATTTTTGTATATAAAAGTCCATCATAATATCTCTGTAATGATCCATCTTCATATTCACATTCCATATGGATCATCTCTCTCATCGCACCTCATAACTAATCAGGTCATATGGCCACAAAGGAGACTTTAATACTTCTTTGCTCGTTTCCCAAGGGAGTAGTTCTGCCTCGTTTTTCGTTTGTGGATGGTGTTCTTAGGCGGGATGTCCAATTTTCCTCACCACCTCCTTCTCCGGATCCCCTGCTCTCCTCTAAAAAATGCTCCCCACATCTTTGACTATTGGTGGAAGATGTAGACAGAAAGAGAGAGATGTATTACGCTGGGTTCAGACCTGAGCGTTCTGAAAGGAGCGCTCTGTATGCGCGATTGTACCGGCGTTTGCAATCGCGCATACAGAGACAAGCGAACGCCTATTGCCGCACGTTCCCTAAAGTCTATGTACGGGAACGCGCGACAAGACGCCCCAAAGAAGCTCATGTACTTCTTGGGGCGTCGGGCGTTTTACAGCGCGATCGTACGCGCTGTAAAACGCCCAGGTGAGAACCATTCCCATAGGGAATCATTGGTTTCTCCTTGTTGAGCGTTTCACAGCGCGTAGGAACGCGCTATAAAGCGCTCAGGTATGAACCCAGCCTGACGTGTACGGCCTCTTGTCATGTGCCAGCGATAGACCTTGTTATTTTGAAAGTCCACCAAGTCTCTCTGGAATTTTCTCACCTTTAGACCTTGGATCTCTTTCTACCACCTCAAGAGGTGCTCCTCCAACTCACCATTAAAAGACTCACAGGCCTCAACTGGTACTGCCCGCTGAATCTGTTCACATATGTTATCAATCTCTGTCTCCACCACTTCAAGTGATTTACAATCTGCCCCAATCAAGAGCACAATCAGGGTGCGGGAGTATCGAGTGAGGGTATCCTTCCACTTTCCTACAAATGATGGGTCATCGACCTCAAATGCAGGAAATAATTGCAATCATAGAACACGTGGAATAATTTCTTTCTGGAGTTACTGCTCTAGTGAGGCTTTGTTCCACCACACCTTTATAAGTTTTTTTTAGTAAATCTTTTATCTTGAGTTTCAAATCCTTTGTATTACTGGACTCGGCGCCAGCCACCTCTGATTCCCCAAAGATTGACCCGAGTTGTGTAGCCCAGGTCAGATTTTCTGAAATCTATATATTTGTAGGCACTATCACAAGACATGATGGGGAGTGAAAACAGCAGGCACAGGTCAGGATAGGAACCTCGATGCATGTTTCGCCTCAGCTTCATCGGGAGGTACTATATAAATAGCAAACACATTATTTATTTCTTACTGACATATCTAATTCATGAAACTAAAATTAAACACACAATGCAATTAATATGTTTTGGTATGATTATCAAAAGGAAGGTTTTTTGGTTTTTTATACAAAAAGCTACTATGTCTAATTCATGAAACTAAAATGAAATACATGAGACGTTCCCTTTAATGTCTAAGAGCACTTCTGATATCTTATAAACAAGAAAATAGGAAATACTTTAAAGCCATGATGATCATTTGGGGTGTAAAACCAAATGGATATGTAGGAGCAATAAATTAGCGTGTCTATGATTGACTCTACAGAATTTTATTATACTATAATGGACAGAATTCAATTCCAGGTCTATATTCCTATATTAAAGATTCACAGATTTTGACATCTTAATACTTAAGGTATCTTGAGGCCACTATTTTATTATAAAAGATAAATGCAGAAAATGAAGAGTAGCCTACCACATTCCTACTTATTGTTCCTATGATGTACAGTTTCACTGTTTATCACTTTAGTTTGTAAGACAGAGTTTATAGTCCATCATAATAAGTCCAAATTCAAGAAATTAACTGGCCGTTTGTAGTGTTACTGCAGGATTTTTTCTAGGTCCTCAGTAACTGAGGGGACTTTTAGCAATTATCTGGAGTTTCAACTTCCTTAGTGTCACTGGCTGATATCGCCCGCCGGGTGACAGGGACAGACCATTGTTACCAGAGGGAGCGACGAATGTTAGACAGATACCAGGTTATGTAATTGAGCATCTACCTCGGTGTCCCATGAAGTCCTTATTATTAACCATATTTCCTTACATAATAAGTATGGTATCAAAGTAGGATCACTATCGGGATTTCCACTGTAGGGGTATCTCCACTTTAGGAGTCTCCGCAAATTTGATATATCGCTTGAAAACCATTCCAGCAATAAATCAAGCTCCAAAAGCCTCCTCTTCTGTGTGCCCATAAAGCAGTTTGCAACCACATATCTGGTGTTGCCATATTCAGGAAAAAATAAAACAAATTGTAGGATGCTTTTTCCCATTTCCCCTTGTGAAATGGAAAATGAAAATCTGGGGCAAAATTATTATTTAATTGGAAGAAATTATATGAAAATTATATTAAATTATAATGAAAATGATGTGTTTCATTTTCACAGCAAATTATTTCTAAATCTTATGAACTGCCTGTGGAGTCAAAGTGCTTACTATACCCCTGGAAATATTCCTTGAGGGGTATAGTTTCTAAAATGTGTCATTTTCTGGGGTTTACACGGTATGGGTATCCCAGGGTCTCTCCAAATGTAACATTGTGTCAGAAAACCATTCAAGTGCAATCTGTCCTTCTAAATCTATATGGCACTCCTACTGTTCTGAGCCCTGCCGTGTGCCCATACAGGAGTTTATGACCATATGTGGTTGGTAAGCTGCAGAATCAGGGTAATCAACATTGTTGTTTGCTTTGCTGGTAACTCTTGCTGTGTTACAGGAAAAAATAAAAATGGGAAAATTACATTTTTAAATTTCACCTCCAAAATACATTAATTTCTGAGGAACACCTAAAGGGTTAAAAGGTTTCTAAAAACAGGGGCGGAGCCTGGACTGAGAACATGGTGGACGTGTGTTAGCTTGCTCTGCTACACAAGGCCCGTGCACAGCTCATACCTTAGCTGATATCACCACCAGAACGGTCAAAACAGGCAAAGACAAAGCCAGAGATCCAAGAGACCTCACAAAATCTGACTCAAGAGGCGCCGACATGGAGAAATATCTCAGCAAAGCAGCGGCCACGCTGGGAGACCGCGCGCGCAAGATGGCGCCTGAAAGATGGCGAGACCAGTCTGTTGAATCGGACACAGGTAGCGTCTCTGACTCGTCTGTCGCTAGTGGCAATGGGACCCAAGACCGGATCACTAAACGGTTTCTGAAGCAAGCATTGTCCCACGCCATCAAGATAACTTGCAGATATCAAAGGCGACCTGAAACAGATTGGACACAGGGTTGAGACCTTAGAAAATAACCAGGCTGAAATGATTGCGTTCAACACCCACCTGGAGAAGCGAACTGCTTCACAAGCGGAGTCCATCAACACTTCATTCACCCTCTTGGAAGACCAAGAGAATTGCAGTCGGAGGAGAAATGTAAGGATACGTGGCGTTCCTGAATCCGTCCTCTCAGACCAAATTCGGGAGGCAGTGACAGACATTTTCTCTGCTCTCCTTGGGGAAGAAAGAGCGACTGCAATTGTCGTTGAACGGGCCCACAGGGCGCTGAGGCCTGTACCCAAGCCTACCGAACCACCAAGGGACATTGTATGTGGCCTGCTGAATTATTTGGATACTGCGGCTCTATTGAAAGAGGCCAGAAGCCTTACCAATATGGCGGAGAGCGCATTCAACTTTACCAGGACATCTCACCTGCTACCCTCATCAAGAGAAGATTGCTGCGGCCCCTGAAGGCCATCAAAATCATGTTCAGGTGGCTATTTTCATTCGGCCTGGCGTTCTCCAGCAATGGTTGGAGATGTACCATCAGGAACCCTGCGGATCTAACTGCAGCATGGCTTATTCTTCAGATTCCGCAGATGGAGATACAATCTTGGCTCCAAATCAATACCTCAGAGGACTCATTGCCGGACTTACCGGACTCAGGGTCCTGGTCGCTGCCAAAGAAAAGGAAGTCCATTGCCTGGGACAATGCTAACCCATGAGAACTAATCGGTAACCTTTATGCTGATTGAGAAGCTGTTACAAGTGTTTAGCGACCGTACATCAGCGGTCACAAGTATTCGCACCCCGATTTTGTGCGGCATACACCACCAGTTGCTCTCATGGTGGAGGAGAGGGAATATGGTGGGTCAACACCTCACCATGAGAGGCATCTTATATGTATACAACAGTACAAGGGTTTAGTGCAGTAATGCGATCAGGAAACTTACCACACTAATCCACTTTATCGTCTCCGGAGAAGCGCATATTCTATACTGCGCAGGCCTCATGTTTGACTACCTGAAGTTCAAATAGTTTTGTTCACAAATAGTTTTGTTCACTTTTTTCTACTGTGCCTTGGAGGTCACGGGAATGATAGACCTCTGCCAGGCTCACATGTTGTTACACTGTTTGCTTCGTCTGGACACCCCCGCTTCCAGATGATGCCCACTGTATAGAAACGGTGTGGATCTTAACATCTGGTCAGGTCTTTACTGCCTTATGTCAATGCACATTCACTCCGTGTTATTGCTAAGGTCACATTATTGACCAAAAATGATAGCCATATGTTTTTTCTGAAACCCTAATTCCCCCCCCCCCCCCCTCTCTTCCCTGGCCTTTCCACCCCACCTCCTTCCTCCCTCCCCTCCCTGCAGTATAAGGGTTGTGCATTACTGCGTTTACTATTGAGTGTTTACCATAATGACTCAGGTTAACTGTACTACATTTAACGTTAGAGGCATGAAATGCTCCCAAATCTGTAGATTATTACGTCAGTCTAAAACTGACATAGGTTTCTTACAGGAAACGCATTTTATGTTGGGGCGTGTACCATGTATGTCGCACCTTCATTTTAAGATGTGGTTCCACAGCACTCATGAGAAAGCTTCACGGAGAATTAGCATTGCTATTGCGAAAACTATACCTTTCTCCCACATAATGACACAAGAAGACCCGGAAGGGCAATTTCTGTTTGTTAAAGGGAAGAAAGGTGCAGATACGCTACAGTCACCCTAGTAAACCTGTATGACCCCAACAAAGGGACTTTGGCTAAAAAAGACACTTTCCAAGCTAGACACCTTTGCCGAGGGTATTAGAATTGCAGGAGGTGACATTAATTTAGCCCTATCCCCATTATTAGACACCTCATCTGGCTCCTACATTCATTCTCAGCGCTCTCTGGGAGGTGTTTATGGTACGCTGAAAAGGGTGGGTCTGGTAGATACATGGAGGCTATTACACCCCACGACAAAAGATTATACATTTTTCTCGGCTGTGCATGGCACCTTCCAGAGATTGGACTATATTTTCATATCTGAGCAGCACATAGACCTTGTACGTTCCGCCACCATTGGTCCAGTTACTATTTCAGACCATGCCCCAGTAACTGTTTCTATAAGCTTCACAAATTTACCTATACGAACAAACACTTGGCATTTAAATGAAACCTTGCTGGATAGGGAAGTAGACTGCAAGTCTTTACAACAAAAGCTCACTTTGTTCTCCCAGGAAAATCTTCCTGAAGACACCTCAATGATGACAGTTTGGGAAACCCATAAGGAAACCCATAAGCAGTGATTTGAGGTGAACTCCTCTCTTGGGTGCAAGCTTAAAAAAGATAGGCAAAAACTTATGCAATCCCTACTGTCCCAGATTACCAAATTAGAAACTCTTTACAAAAGAGCCAAAGTCCTCAATGTACAGCAGGAACTCTCGCTCTTGAGAAGTCAGTTAAAAGATTTACTCAATGTACAATCAGCAAAAGCCTACCAGTACGCCAAAGTTAAGATATATGCTCATGGAGATAGAGGCACGTAATTTATGTCCCGCTTCATTAAGCAATGTAAGGATGCTTCATATATACAAGCAATCAACACACCAGCTGGGGATAGGGTGACTAAAACAGCAGAAATAGCAGCGGCCTTTAAAGACTTCTACGCTCAGCTTTACAATTTGGGCGGAGGTGTGGTGAAGGGTCAAAAATATGGACAACTTCCTAGACTCACTACACCTCCCATCTATAAATACTAGAGAATGGGATACGCTCCTTCAACCTATCACAGAGAAGGAACTTAATTAAATCATTGGATCTATGCCATCAGGGAAAAGTCCTGGACCTAATGGATTTCCAATAGGTTTCTACAAAAGATTCTTGCCTGTGCTCCTTCCTCATATGTCTAAATGCACTACTAGCTAGGGGTTCCTTACATGCCCAATCCCTTGAAGCTATTATAACTATCCTGCCAAAGGAAGGTAAGGAATTGGAACAATGTGGAAGCTATAGACCGATATCTTTACTGAACGTGGATATAAAGGTTTGGGCAAAAGTTCTGGCTTCCAGATTGAGCAGACCCCTTCCCCGGTTAATTAACCCTGAACAAGCCGGTTTTGTTCCAGGGCGAGAAGGTAACCATAATTCATGCAGAGTCCTGTCAGCTATGGCATATGGCTAAAAATGTACCCAGCCCCTAGTATTCCTTAGTGTTGACGCTGAAAAAGCCTTCGACCATGTTGACTGGGAATTCATGCAAAAAGCCCTTGGTTGTTTTGGCATACCTGCAGCATTTATTAAGGCAATCATGTCACTGTATTTCTCACCAGGTGCTAGAGTGAGGGTGAACGGCACTCTCTCCGCGGCATTCACCATAACTAATTGAACCCGTCAGGGGTGCCCACTGTCACCCTCACTCTTTGTACTTGTCAAGGAAACATTACTCCAAGCAATCTGGGAACACCCTAATATACAAGGGCTAAAGTTACCAGACCCCTTGCCGCAACAACATTCGGTCGCTTTTGCGGATGACTTATTGATCTTTATTACCAATCCCCTGGAAGCGCACCCTGCTTTTTTTGGAAGTATTTGAAAAATATGGCGCACTCTCTAACTTTAAAGTGAATTGCACCAAGTCTGAAGCCATGAATGTTACAGCACACCCCTCGTGATTACTAAATTACAAGGACTTACTCCTTTTAAGTGGCAGTCGTCCTCCCTTACCTACCTGGGGATAAAAATCCCCAAGGACCCTGAAAATACTTATAACATCAACTTCCCTCCTTTGGTAGCTAAAATTCAGAGCCAGCTTGTATCCCTAGCAGTCCCATATATCTCTTGGATGGGCCCCAAAAAAATCTTCTCAAGACCTTTATTATGCCACAGCTACTATATGTTTTACAAATGCTACCAATTTCTATCCCCTAAAGCTTTTTCCAGCAGATCAAAACTGCCTTCTCAAAATTCCTATGGAATAAGAGGAGAGTGAGACTAACCTATGCTAGGTTGGCTATGAGGAAGGAGCACGGAGGCTTTGGGCTTCCAGACCCATACATGTATTACAAAGCAATAATTATGAAGAGATGGCTCCAGCTTAACCCTAAGAGTAGGCAAATCCTTGGTGTTGATCTGGAACTTCTCTCTCTGACCCCTCCCCAATTAGCAGGACTTTGGGGACTGAAGAAAAATATTCCCTTCTTAGCTAACCCATTACTTCAAGGCATAGTGGTGATGATGCGTTCAGTAGCTGAAGACAGGGACATCCTGGGCTCACCTTTGCCGTTAATGCCGGCTTCATTGATGCCTTTTTTGTTGAGGCCCCAGACTACAAATGTGCCTCAGGTTTGGAATAAATTTAGGAACCAGACATGGGCTGCCTTCAACACTAATATTGTATGCAAAGATGGGATTCCCCAACCTCCAGATATTAACACTGTAACCTCCAACTTTCTTGAAAAAGCGGAAATATACTTGTAAGACCCTCTCTACCAATAAAAAAATCTATAGAACTCACATGGTTTGAAAGATTACTAGCTAGGGTGGAATTACCTAAGAAACTTATCTCTATCCTATACAACTCACTTCTAACAGGGCAAAATAAAAGTACGCCTGCCTACATCGCTAATTGGTCAAAAGAGCTAGGTAAATCTTTCACAGAAAGAGACATAATGAGAGCACACTTATGTTCCCATGGGTTTTCGCGGTGTGTTAGAATACAGGAGCATTCCTATAAGGTTCTAACACATTGGCACAAAACCCCACAACAATTATACACATTAGGTCTAAATGAATCAGGAGCTTGCTGGCGATGTGGGGAAAACCCAGGCACATTGAGTCATATTTTCTGGTTCTGTCCTAAATTGTATATTGTATATTGTTGTCTCCAGATTCCGTTTTGCTATGGCTCCCTAACGATACATGGTGCCCGAGCAAGAAGGATCTCGCGACACAATTTATTCAGGCGGCTAGGCTGCTTATCCCCCTCAAATGGATGGACACTAGCCCCCCGACACTGGAGATGTGGATCAATAAAGTAGACCAAGTCTACAGACTCGAGGAACTAGGAGCTGGGAATTACGGAAACATCAGGGATTTGTGAAGTTCTGGGATTCCTTGAAAAAAAAAAATTGCTTAAAACCGCATTCTTATATATATACCCTTATCACATGCTTAATCACATGCTGAATTACTGCCGCATATTGACGTACAATATGAGTCTTTAGTCTTCTCAGGTAAAATTGATAAACCCTATGGGTAGAATTCTCTACAACCCTTCCTTCCTCTCTCTCCCCTCCCCCTTTTCCCCTGTTCCTCCCCCTTCCCAATATTTTCCCATCTCTCCCTCTCTTTTCTTGTGGTACATATTCTATGTATGTTCTTTATTCTCACTACTTTAAGTACATTCTTATGAAAATATGTACTGTGATGCTGATGACAGGTGCTATAGTTAAATACTTATTTGTGTGCGATACAATATCTGCTTCAAGTATGTATTCTGTCTGTAGACCGATTATCATTGGCTATTGTCTACACAAATCTGTATTACTTGTCCTTTACTTTTAATAAAAAGAAATTTGAAAGAAAAAGTTTCTAAAAACAAATTTGAATAATTTGAGGAGTATAGTTTCTAAAATATGGTCATTTATGGGTGGTTTCTACTCTGTAAACCCCTCAAAGTCACTTCAAATCTCCACATCCTAAAAATTTTTTTTAATGACATTACCAAAATTATGGCAACATAAAGAAGACATGCCAAATGTTAATAACTATTTTGTGAGGTATCACTATCTGTCTTAAAAGCACAGAAATTCAATTTTAGAAATTTGCTATATATTTTTTTTAAATAAAGGTAAAACAATATCGACCCAAATTTATGACTAATGTGAAATAATGTATAATGTTTGTGAAAGCATTCCAAAGTAATTACCACTTAACCACCTCCGGACCGCCTAACGCACATGTGCGTTCCGGAGGTGGCAGCGCTGCGCACAGTCACGCATATACGCGTCATCTCGCGAGACGCGAGATGACGCGAATATGCGCGCGCGCATGCGCAGTTCGCGCCGGCATTTCACACAGCAGTATTTTGTCAGCAACCTGCCAGCCAATGATCGTGGCTGGCAGGTTGCTGATTTTTAAAAAATCCAATCAAAGTGCCAGATAGCAGATCATATTAGTAAATATGATCTGTTATATGGCTGCCTGCTCCTCTGCTGGTTCTTTTCGTCGGTTGGATCCAGCAGAGGAGCAGGCTTCACAGTGAGTACACCAAACACTACACTATAGCCCCTGATCACCCCCCTGAACCCCAATTAACCCTTTGATCACCCCTGTCAATCACAAGTGAAAAGAAAAAAGTGATCAGTGCAAACTGTCACTTTTTTTTTTCACTGTTATTGACCGTTAGGTTTTAGGTATAGTTTAGGTCCCTTGGTTAGGTAGTTAGCGATCAGTTAGCGCCCAGCCCACCGCACCGCAGTCCGTTATTCGCTGATTAGCGTATCGCTAATCAGCATTTGTACTTTTATAGTATCTGGAAGTGATCAAAACTGATCACGGTCAGATCTATAATTGTATTAGTGTCACTTTAGTTCGCCCTCCACCCAAAACGCAGTGTTTGCCCGATCAGGCCTGATCGGTCGCCCACACGTGCGTTCGCCCACACCCGCCCCACCGCAGTGACAAAAAAAATATTTTTTTTTGATCACTGCACATTCACTTTACACGCACTGCGGCGATAAAAAAATCAGTTTTGATATTTTTTATCAACCGCAGCGGCCTCCGGTACTTCGCTAGCCTCCCCTTTGTAAGACAGGCTTGCTTTTTTTTTCTTGGGTAGTCTCAGGGAATACCCCTAAATTTAGTTGCCCACATGTCTAACAGGGGGTATTCCTCTGAAGAGGCCTACAGGCTTCTGACCCAGTCGGATGAGGAGTGGGAACCCTCATCTGATGAATCCAGCGGGTCAGAATACGAACCTGTAGAAAGCAGTGGCTCTCTGACCCAAAGTTCGGACGAGGAGGCTGAGGTCCCTGATACCACCAGGCGTACCCGGCCCCGTGTCGCTAGACCGCAGGTTGCGCAGGATCCACTTCAAGAGCAGCAGAGTGGGGCTGGTGCTGTCGGATTACGTGGTGAGGCATACACCAGCAGCCCAGCCCTCCCTGGACCTAGTACCAGCACTGCCGTACAACCTGGTGAAGTAGCGAGCACCAGAAGGGCAGTTGAAGCTGGTACGGTGGCACGTGCAGTAGTGACCCCGTCGCAGCCACCGCAAAGACGTGCCCGTAGAGCCCCTAGAATCCCAGAGGTGCTGGCAATCCCTGATTGGCAGTCCCCAACTTCAGCCGCACCTGTAGTTTTCCCTTTCACTGCCCAGTCTGGAGTTCGGGTTGAGACGGCTCAGATCGGTTCGGCCCTGGGATTTTTTGAGCTGTTCTTGACTGCGGAGCTTTTAGACATAGTTGTGGCCGAAACAAACAGGTATGCCACACAATTTATCACCGCTAACCCGGGAAGCTTTTATGCCCAGCCTTTCCAGGGAAACCAGTCCAAGTTTCCGAACTTAAAACTTTTCTGGGCCTCCTCCTCAACATGGGCCTGACAAAAAAGCATGAATTGCGGTCATATTGGTCCACGAACCCGATTCATCACATGCCCATGTTCTCTGCTGCCATGTCCAGGGCACGTTTTGAGGCCATCCTGCGGTTCCTGCACTTTAGTGACAACACCGCCTCCCGTCCCAGGGGCCACCCTGCTTTTGACCCGCTCCACAAAATTCGGCCCCTCATAGACCATTTCAACCAGAAATTTGCAGATATTTATACCCCAGAGCAAAAACATCTGCATAGACGAGTCCCTGATACATTTTACCGGGCGCCTTGGCTTCAAACAATACATCCCAAGCAAGCGCGCCTGGTATGGGGTCAAATTGTATAAGCTCTGTGAAAGGGCCACAGGCTATACCCACAAATTTCGGGTCTATGAGGGAAAAGATCAGACCCTGGAGCCGGTCGGTTGCCCTGACTACCTGGGGAGCAGTGGGAAGACAGTTTGGGACTTGGTGTCACCCTTATTCGGCAAGGGGTACCATCTTTATGTGGACAATTTTTACACAAGTGTGGCCCTCTTTAGGCATTTGTTTCTAGAACGGATTGGCGCCTGTGGTACCGCGCGAACTAGTCGTGCGGGCTTCCCCCAACGGCTCGTTACCACCCGTCTTGCAAGGGGGCAGAGGGCCGCACTGTGTAACGAAGAACTGCTCGCGGTGAAATGGAGAGACAAGCGTGACGTTTACATGCTCTCCTCCATTCACGCAGACACGACAATACAAATTGAGCGAGCAACCCGTGTCATTGAAAAGCCCCTCTCAGTCCACGACTATAACCTCCACATGGGAGGGGTCGACTTCAATGACCAGATGTTGTCTCTGTATTTAGTTTCCCGACGCACCAGACGCTGGTATAAGAAGGTGTCTGTATATTTAATTCAATTGGCTCTGTACAATAGTTTTGTTCTCTACAGTAAGGCTGGGAGAACTGGATCCTTCCTCAAATTTCAGGAAGAGATCATCGAGAACCTCCTGTATCCAGGAGGTTCCGTGGCCCCAACCACCAGTGTAGTTAGCCGTCTACACGAGCGACATTTCCCCAATGTCGTTCCTGGTACCTCAACCCAACAGTCACCCCGAAAAAGATGTCGTGTCTGTAGCAGGAGTGGAATAAGGCGTGACACCCGCTATTTCTGTCCTGACTGTCCGGACCACCCTGCCCTATGCTTTGGAGAGTGTTTCCGGAAGTACCACTCACAGGTACACTATTAGCATAGGGATCATCTCACCAGGACAGGCACACAGGGCTATTAGGGCCCATTCACTCACTGCTGCTGCAAACGTCTCCTTTCACATGGGACAAAGTGCATAACGCACTTCGCCACATCTTTGGGCGATTTGCGCTTTGCACATTGACCCATGGGGAAGGAGAGGTTTGTTCTATAAAGGTAAAAAAACAAAAAAATAAATAAAAAAACACACCAGTAAGCAAACACGTTAATGTTCAGTTAAAAAAAGTTAAAGTTTATATGTTCTGTTGCAAAGTTAATAAAATTATTGCGTTGCGGCCTGGTTTTTTCTTTTTTTTTTTTTTTCTTTTTTTACCTTCCAGGTGGACCAACCGATTGACTAGCTGCAGCACCGATGTGCATTCTGACAGAAGCATTGCGCTGCTGTCAGATTACACGCAAGTCGGTGTATGCGGCGCTGCAAGACGGGATTTTCTCCTCTGCAGTGACAGATACGTTTGCCGAGGCATACGAGCTGAGGAGGAGGCGGCGTTCCTATGCTTTGGCAAGCACTTTGTATATATATAAAAAAAAAAAAAAAAAAAATCCCGGCAATGATTTATTCATCCACATCGATTGATGTGAATGGAGAAATCTGGTTTGCCAGGGCATACGAGCTAAGTGGGTATGGATGTAGGGCGGAGCTCCTATGTCCTGGCAGACGCCTTTCCCCTCCATTTTTTTTTTTTTGGCAGAGATTTTTTCATCCACATTGATCGATGCGAATGAAGAAATCTGTGCCATTCATTTTTTTCTTTCAGCCCAGAGGCTGAACGGAAAAAAAAATCTCATTACCTGTATGCTCAATATAAGGAGAATAGCAGAAACTCCTAATGCTGGCCATACATGTAATGATTGCGGAGACCCTCAAATGCCAGGGCAGTACAAACACCCCACAACTGACCCCATTTTGGAAAGAAGACACCCCAAGGTATTTGCTGAGGGGCATATTGAGTCCATGAAAGATTTAAATTTTTGTCCTAAGTTAGCGGAAAGTGAGACTTTGTGAGAAAAAAAAATAAAAATCAATTTCCGCTAACTTATGCAAAAAAAAAAAAACATTCTATGAACTTGCTAGGCCCCTCATTGGATACCTTGGGGTGTCTTCTTTCCAAAGTGGGGTCACATGTGGGGTATTTATACTGCCCTGGCTTTTTAGGGGCCCTAAAGCGTGAGAAGAAGTCTGGGATCCAAATGTCTAAAAATGCCCTCCTAAAAGGAATTTGGGCCCCTTTGCGCATCTAGGCTGCAAAAAAGTGTCACACATCTGGTATCGCCGTACTCAGGAGAAGTTGGGGAATGTGTTTTGGGGTGTCATTTTACATATACCCATGCTGGGTGAGAAAAATATCTTGGTCAAATGCCAACTTTGTATAAATAAATGGGAAAAGTTGTCTTTTGCCAAGATATTTCTCTCACCCAGCATGGGTATATGTAAAATGACACCCCAAAACACATTCCCCAACTTCTCCTGAGTACGGCGATACCAGATGTGTGACACTTTTTTGATGCCAAGGTGGGCAAAGGGGCACATATTCCAAAGTGCACCTTTCGGATTTCACTGGTCATTTTTTACAGATTTTGATTGCAAAGTACTTCTCACACATATGGGCCCCTAAATTGCCAGGGCAGTATAACTACCCCACAAGTGACCCCATTTTGGAAAGAAGACACCCCAAGGTATTCCGTGAGGGGCATGGCGAGTTCCTAGAATTTTTTATTTTTTGTCGCAAGTTAGTGGAATATGAGACTTTGTAAGGAAAAAAGAGAAAAAAAAAAATCATCATTTTCCGCTAACTTGTGACAAAAAATAAAAAATTCTAGGAACTCGCCATGCCCCTCACGGAATACCTTGGGGTGTCTTCTTTCCAAAATGGGGTCACTTGTGGCGTAGTTATACTGCCCTGGCAATTTAGGGGCCCAAATGTGTGAGAAGTACCTTGCAATCAAAATGTGTAAAAAATGGCCTGCAAAATCTGAAAGGTGCACTTTGGAATATGTGCCCCTTTGCCCACCTTGGCAGCAAAAAAGTGTGACACATCTGGTATCGCCGTACTCAGGAGAAGTTGGGGAATGTGTTTTGGGGTGTCATTTTACATATACCCATGCAGGATGAGAGAAATATCTTGGCAAAAGACAACTTTTCCCATTTTTTTTATACAAAGTTGGCATTTGACCAAGATATTTTTCTCACCCAGCATGGGTATATGTAAAATGACACCCCGAAAACACATTCCCCAACTTCTCCTGAGTACGGCGATACCAGATGTGTCACACTTTTTTGCTGCCAAGGTGGGCAAAGGGGCACATATTCCAAAGTGCACCTTTTGGATTTCACCGGTCATTTTTTACACATTTTGATTGCAAAGTTCTTCTCACACATTTGGGCCCCTAAATTGCCAGGGCAGTATAACTACCCCACAAGTGACCCCAATTTGGAAAGAAGACACCCCAAGGTATTCCGTGAGGGGCATGGCGAGTTCCTAGAATTTTTTATTTTTTGTCGCAAGTTAGTGGAATATGAGACTTTGTAAGAAAAATAAAAAAATAAAAATCATCATCATTTTCCGCTAACTTGTGACAAAAAATAAAAAGTTCTATGAACTCACTATGCCCATCAGCGAATACCTTAGGGTGTCTACTTTCCGAAATGGGGTCATTTGTGGGGGTTTTCTACTGTTTGGGCATTGTAGAACCTCAGGAATCATGACAGGTGCTCAGAAAGTCAGAGCTGTTTCAAAAAGCGGAAATTCACATTTTTGTACCATAGTTTGTAAATGCTATAACTTTTACCCAAACCATTTTTTTTTGCCCAAACATTTTTTTTTTATCAAAGACATGTAGAACAATAAATTTGGCGAAAAATTTATATATGGATGTCGTTTTTTTTGCAAAATTTTACAGCTGAAAGTGAAAAATGTCATTTTTTTGCAAAAAAATCGTTACATTTTGATTAATAACAAAAAAAGTAAAAATGCCAGCAGCAATGAAATACCACCAAATGAAAGCTCTATTAGTGAGAAGAAAAGGAGGTAAAATTCATTTGTATGGTAAGTTGCATGACCGAGCGATAAACGGTGAAAGTAGTGTAGTGCCGAAGTGTAAAAAGTGCTCTGGTCATGAAGGGGGTTTCACCTAGCGGGGCTGAAGTGGTTAAAGTGACATGTCAGATTTGCTAAATTAAGCTATGTTAGGAAGGTGAAAACTGGCTGTGTCTTAACCCCTTAAGGACACATGACGTACCGGTATGGCATGTTTCCCGAGTCCTTAAGGACACATGACGTACCGGTACATCATGAGTTTAAAACCGGATTGCGGTGCTGTGGGGGTCAATTCAGACCTGCGGTTTGCAGCGCTTTATGCAGTTTCTGATCCCCACTGTGCCTTTGCAGCCCCCAGACAGGAAGGGGTCACAGAGGGAAGGAGCTGAAAAGGCATCCTGCTGTCCATGGTGCTGAACAAATCTGTGCTAAAGGCATAGATCTGTTCAGACAAAGTGTAAGTAAAATACAGTACAATACACTATATAGTGTACTGTACTGTATTATACAGACATCAGACCTACTGGACCAAGACCTGAAGTGGGTCTTGGTCAAATATTTTTTTTTTAAGTGAAAAAAAAGTAAAGATAATTTTTTTTTTACATTTATCCCTGAATAAATTTTTTTTAAAAAAATACACTACACATATTAGGTGTCGCCGCGTCCGTAACGACCTGATCTATAAAATAGTTATGTTACTTTCCCTGCACGGTGAACACCATTAAAATAAATAAATAAAACTATGAGGAAATAGAAATTTTGCCCACCTTATTTCCCAAAAAAGGTAATAAAGTGATCAAAAATTGTATACATATCAGGTATCGCCACGTCAGTGACAACGTGCTCTATAAAAATACCACGTGATCTAACCTGTCAAATCAATGTTGTAAATAACAAAAAAACTTCTTGTTACCTTGCCTCACAAAAAGTGTAATATAGAGCAATCAAAAATCATATGTACCTTAAACTAGTACCAACAAAACTTCCACCCTATCCCATAGTTTCTAAAATGAGGTCACTTTTTTGGAGTTTCTACTCTAGGGGTGCATCAGGGGGGCTTCAAATGGGACATGGAGTCCCAAAAAAACAGTCTAGCAAAATCTGCCTTCAAAAAACCGTATGGCATTCATTTCCTTCTGCACCCTGCCGTGTGCCCGTACAGCAGTGTACGACCACATATGGGGTGTTTCTGTAAACTACAGAATAAGGGCCATAAATAATGAGTTTTGTTTGGCTGTTAACCCTTGCTTTGTAACTGGAAAAATATTAAAATGGAAAATCTTCCCAAAAATTGAAATTTTTAAATTGTATTTCTATTTTTCATTAAATCTTTGTGTAACACCTAAAGCGTTAACAAAGTTAGTAAAATCAGTTTTGAATACATTGAGGGGTGTCAGATGGGGTCACTTTTATGAAGTTTCTACTCTAGGGATGCATCAGGGGGGCTTCAAATGGGACATCTCGGTGTAAAAAAAAAAACAGTCCAGCAATATCTGCCTTCCAAAAACCATACGGCGCACCTTTCCCTCTATGCCCTACTGTGTGCCCATACAGCAGTTTACGGCCACATATGGGGTGTTTCTGCAAACTACTGAGTCGTGGCAATAAATATAGCATTTTGTTTGGCTGTTAACCCTTGCTTTGTTACTGGAAAAAAATTATTAAAATGGAAAATTTACCAAAAAATCTAAATTCTGAAATGTTATCACCATTTGCCATTTACTCTTGTGGAACACCTAAAGGGTTAACAATGTTTGTAAAATCCGTTTTTAATATACTGAGGGGTGTAGTTTCTAGAATGGGGTCATTTTTGGGTAGTTTCTATTATGTAAGCTTCACAAAGTGACTTCAGACCTGAACTGGTCCCTAAAAAGAGGGTTTTTGAAAATGTCTTGTAACATCCCCCAAAAATAAAATATAATTCCCAAATTGATCCAAACATGAAGTAGACATATGGGGAATGTAAAGGAATAACTATTTTTGTAGGTATTACTATGTATTATAGAAGTAGAGAAATTGAAACTTGAAAATTTGCAATTTTTTAAAAAAAATTGGTAAATTTGGTATTTTTTATAAATAAAAAATATTTTTTTTTTACTTCATTTTAACAGTGTCATGAAGTACAATATGTGACGAAAGAACAATCTCAGAATGGCCTGGATAAGTCAAAGTGTTTTAAAGTTATCACCACTTAAAGTGACACTGGTCAGATTAGCAAAAAATGGCCTGGTCCTTAAAGTGAAATAAGGCTGTGTCCTTAAGGGGTTAAAGGGGTTAAGATAGATTTTTTGTTTGTTTGTTTGCATATATATAAGTCTTTGATATACTTTGTTCTGCATATTTTAATTATTTAGCTCTTTTAGTTTAGCTAGGGGTTTCATTCATGTCAAAATATTTTTATTTTTTTATAAGTGATGTTACTCACTCCAAGGTGGTCACAAAAATAATATTTATAGTTAGCACCTACAAGTGGAGATCATTTGATATACTTTGGTGAATACATTGAGTGTTTCCAGTGATTTTGTGTACCAAATGCCAGTCTTGATAAACCTCCCCCTTCCCCCCCACCCCAATATATTTAATATTTCAATCTCCCAATGCTCTAATGCAGAAGGTTAGTAAATACCCCATTAGTCTTTTGTTTTACCATGGTAGTATAATGTCTGTTAAGGTGAGCATTTCAGAAAACTACTGGCCACACAAATGTTGAAGGGAAGAGCAATTGGACATGGTCATGTCCTCAGAATAATATAATTTGTGCTGCATTATAAGCAAAAGCCTTTATAAGGGTCAGGAAAAGAAACATGCATAATATTGTGTAATATAAATAATTGAATACACAAGTTATATAAATCTAGCAACTTATTGCCTGGAAGTCTGTAAAAATTATAGATGCATTTGTTGTCTCTCAACTAGGCTACTACAATATGTTACGTAGGTCTTCCAGGAAAGGACCCACATCTTGTGCAATGGCTGCTAATCCTGACTTTAATAAGTCACTCCAGTTTTCCATGCTCTTCTTTGGCTTTCAAAAAAAACAAACAATTCTTCTGAATCAAACAGATATCGGTAGCAGGACCTGAAAAGATGTGTTGCTGATTTGTGGACCTATGCTCTGAGTACCAGTGGAACTGTGAACCTGTGGGACAGTAATTTTATGCATCTTGTGGTCTATATATTTTATATTTATGGACAGAAAGGAAAGCAGTTAATAATTTTCATGCAAGATATTACCTTCAAAAGGTACAAGTAGAGCTCAGTTATCCACCAAATATATAGACTACTCTAAAACTAGACTGCAAAGAAACAATGAAGGTTAAAAAAAGAAAGCACAATGCAACAGCACACTGCAAACACAAGTAATAAAGTAAATAAAATTGTGCCATACTCACTATAGAAAATGTACTAATGTTACATTGTAAATGTGAGATTCTTGGCAAATACATTTTGTACAAAATGATTTGTGCCTATCCACCAACACCAAGGTTGTCTCTTTTGGACAGGAGCCTACACTTACCTCCTTCAGTGCCATACATGCATACAAAGCCCACTCTGTATTTTACCTCTCCTGGTACATTTTCTATAGTGAGTATCGCACTATTGTATTTACTTTATTATTTGTGTTTGAACAATCTACATTAAATCTACATTAAAATAAGCATTAACATTATGATTAATTACAATGTGTGTATAGTAATATGTTCTTCATGTGACTAATTCTCAGCAGATACAAATATTTCAGACATATAGAAGTAAACATAAAGTATCCTGTATGAAAAAAAAAACACAATATGAAGTGGAATGAAAGTAACATCGTGGTCATATATTATATTATATTTACAGCCTACACATATTTCATGACAAATTATAAATACAAAATATCATAACTTATGTATAGATATTTTTCATCACAAACTTGAAATAAATAGAAATCATCCACCAGAGGGCAGTGATACACTTTATAACTGCAGACTAAAATAAAAAATAAATGGTTTACATTGTGTCGAATATAAAACTGTGATATATGCTATAATATATCTCTAAATATGTACCATAATATAGTGATATATATATACAGTGCTGCACATAATTATTCATACCCCTGGCAAATTTTGACTTAAAGTTACTTTTATTCAACCAGCAAGTAATTTTTTGATGGGAAATGACATAGGTGTCTCACAAAAGATAGTTGTGGCATTATTGTGAAAAAATAAAAAATAAAAATACAAGATGTTACGCAATGTGGAAAATCTCAGAGGACGTGGTCGGAAGCCAAAAGTGACACCTGTGCTAGCCAGGAGGATAGTTAGAGAGGTGAAAAAGAATACAAGGATCACCACCAAGGCCATCCTGGTGAATCTGGGCTCTGCTGGTGGCAATGTCTCAAGGCAGACAATCCAATAGACACTGCACACTGCTGGGTTCCACTTCTCCAGATAATACACGCAAAAGCTCGCTTGGCCTTTGCAAAAGCTCATCTGGACAAAGAAGACTTCTCATCTTCCGTGTTATGCTCAAATGAAACAAAAATTTAATTGTTTAGTCACAGTGATGTTTCCTTCATTTGGCGTAAACAAGGAGAAGCCTTCAACCTAAAGAACACCATCCCCACTGTCAAACATGGTGGTGGGAACCTAATCACAGTAAACGCACCATGAAAAAAGAGCAATACATGAGGATTCTCAACGACAAAATTAGGCAGTCTGCAGAGAAACTTGGCCTTGGGCACCAGTGGATATTTCAGCATGACAATGACCCAAAACACACAGCAAAAGTGGTGAAGAAATGGTTAGCAAACAAGAACATTAACATTTTGGAGTGGTCCAGACTTGAATCCAATTGAGAATCTGTGGAGGGAGCTAAAGATCAGGGTGATGGCAAGAAGACCCTCCAACCTGAAAGATTTGGAGCTAATTGCTAAAGATGAATGGGCAAAAATACCTGTGGAGACATGCAAAAAGCTGGTTTGCATTTATAGGAAGCGTTTGTAATAGTTCATCCGAGTCACCATCCTCAGAAATCACAGGTTAACAGCAGCTCAGATTAGAGACCAGGTCAATGCCACACAGAGTTCTAGCAGCAGACACATCTCTAGAACAACTGTTAAGAGGAGACTGTGTGAATCAGGCTTTCATGGTAGAATATCTGCTAGGAAACCACTGCTAAGGACAGGCAACAAGCAGAAGAGACTTGTTTGGGCTAAAGAACACAAGTAATGGACATTAGACCAGTGGAAATCTGTGCTTTGGTCTGATGAGTCCAAATTTGAGATCTTTGGTTCCAACCACCGTGTCTTTGTGCGACACAGAAAAGGTGAATGGATGGACTCTACATGCCTGGTTCCCACCGTAAATGCATGGAGGAGGAGGTGTGATGGTGTGGGGGTGCTTTGCTGGTGACACTGTTGGGGATTTATTCAAAATTGAAGGCATACTGAACCAGCATGGCTACCACAGCATCTTGCAGTGGCATGCTATTCCATCTGGTTTGCGTTTAGTTGGACCATCATTTATTTTTCAACAGAACAATGATCCCAAACACACCTCCAGGCTGCGTAAGGGCTATTTGACCACGAAGGAGAGTGATGGGGTGCTGCGCCAGATGACCTGGCCTCCACAGTCACCGGACCTTAACCCAATCGAGATGGTTTGGGGTGAGCTGGACCGCAGAGTGAAGGCAAAAGGGCCAACAAGTGCTAAGCATCTCTGGGAACTCCTTCAAGACTGTTGGAAGACCATTTTAGGTGACTACCTCTTGAAGCTCATCAAGAGAATGCCAAGAGTGCGCAAAGCAGTAATCAAAGCAAAAGGTGGCTACTTTGAAGAACCTAGAATATTACATATTTTTTGTTGTTTCACAATTTTTTGTTGTGTATATAATTCCAAATGTGTAAAATCATAGTTTTGATGCCTTCAGTGTGAATCTGCAATTTTCATAGTCATGAAAATAAAGAAAACTCTTTGAATGAGGTGTGTCCAAACTTTTGGTCTGTATTTATATTTATATATATATATATATATATATATATATATATATATATATACTTATGGCATTTGCTTATAGCAAATCATTTGATAAGAAAATACAGGTCCACTGTTATATAAACTGTATACAAACTGTACACAAAAAACACATACAGTAAATAAACTGTACGTTTCTCACAATGCTTGACAGAATAAGGACAGGTTCACAACGCTGTTTAGTTTTCTGTTCTTCTGATCCATCAAAAGAACAGAAACATATTATTAAAAATCAATCCTTTATTTTGATTATCTGTTGTGCTCAATTTGCATCCGTTATTTTAGACAAGACAAAAAGTCCTCCAGGAGGGCACCAGAAACAATTACCTTTCATATTTTTTCTGTCAGGAAAGTGCATTTGAATCTTATCCAGAAACCCAAAGATATGCAAATTAACTTTCCTGAGGAAAAAAAAAAGATAAGGTTTTGGGAGAAGGATTTGAGGCTTCCAATAGGAAGTATAAGTAATTTCTTTATAGTCCCAATTCCTTTTGAATCTACTTCTGGCTTTGGCTACTGCAGGATATTCTACCTCAAAACCTCCTCCAAAAAAACTTAGTGTGAACCTACCCCAAGGACTCATGCACACGAATGCTGTGCTGTTTGGGTCCACATCCGAGCCACATTTTTTGTGGCTCGGATGCGGACCTATTCACTTCAATGGGGCCACAAAAGATGTGCACAGCATTCCTATTGTTGTCCGTTTTGCAGACAAGAATAGACATTTCTACTTATAGACGGCACATTTCGCAAGGCGGCATCCATGTTCTGCAGATCCACTATTTGCGGACCTCAAAACACAGTGTGGTCGTGTACACGAGTCCTAATTCTTTTAAATGCCAGTATAATAGACATGCCAATTTGCATATATTTTTTCCCAGAAAGACCGAGAGAAGCATTGCCTAGCCTACAACAGTCAAGTCATCACCCATATTTACTGATCTCTATAATAGAAATAGTACCCAGCCAAAGGTCATTCAAGGCCTCTAAGATAGAAGGGTCAATGTGTCTCCTTTTCTCTGATAAAGGGCTTTTGTTCTAAAAGGGCTGTTTGCAGATGTGAAGCTATTTCAACTGTTATACTAGGATGCCTTTTTCAAAGCCTGTGTAATAATGTAGTGCCCTGGAGCAGGGAGTTCTTGGACATTTGCCTATATCCCCTATGCAAAGTTAAAATTTCTTACTTTATTTCTCTTGGAAGGGTTAATTTATACTGTTTATTACTGTGTTACTGCATTTTATATACATGTTGTGATTATATATATATATATATATATATATATATATATATATATAAAACCTGTTCATCATCACTGTATTTACATGGCTCTGTTGAAAGGGTTAATGAATACTAAGAGACTGCTAGGACAGTAATTTTCCACAGCTGCCATAGGGTTTAAAGACCACCATGTTTTGGAAGGAAAAACCCAGACTTGTTTACAGCCAAAAGAAAACAGTCTGACCATTTAAATATCTGATTTTAGCTATGTTGTTTTGTCTGGAAACTTGTTTTTGTCTGGAACAACTCAACTGCTCTGTCATTGCCATTGAGAATCAACAAATCTCTAATTTAAGTCTATACCAGACAGGAGTTGAAACAATGTATTTCTTTGAGTTTCTCCACTCCACCCCTCCCACTAGAAGGTTCTAGTGTAGTCTAGCTAGAAACTGTGTACAAGCAGCGGCGTACATAGAGAACTAAGGCCCCATAGCAAGGATCAAACCCCCCCCCCCCCCCCAACAGGATAGAAGGGTTTCTGACAAAAATAAATTTCAATGATCCTTGGGCCATTTTGCTAAAAGTTGTTCCTTTAGAGGGTACAGTCCTGACCAGTTTTCACCTCCAGTAGAAGAGGAGATAATACCAACTAAGACTGGGCCCCATAGCATTCAGATGGTCTGCCGCTATGATAGTTACGCCCCCGTATATAAGGAGAGCATTCAGACCCCCTAGGGTGCTGTAGTTAGGGACAGTGCTTGGAGGGGAGTTTCATTCCAGCCTGAGTGACTAGAAGAAGGTGCTGAAATGGGGATGCCAAGCCACAGACTATTGGTCACTAGCCCTGTGACCAAGGAGCCAACCAGACTACTAAGCTACAGACTGTAGGCCCTTGACGAGGATGCCAGCTTCCTGAGAAAGAGAGGGACAGCTAGCTCAGGCCTTCCCTCAGCATCAAACCCTTTTTGGGAGGAGACTCTGCTGGACTATTGAGTGACCAATAGAAGATGCTGAGACGGGGATATGCTGCCACAGACCCTGGATCACCATCCCTGGACCAGGGTACCAGACCTCTGAAGAGAGAGAGAGGGACAGCTAGCTCAGGCCTTTCCTCAGCATCAAACCCTTATTTTGCCAGGGAGGAGACTAGAGAAGCCAGCCCAATAAAGAAGCAACCTGGTTTATTACAGACCCTGACTCTCTGGACTTATTTCCCATTGGGGTGCAACACAACTTACCATCCCTTCTGGAGAGCAGCAACGAGTGGAGACACCTCGACGGTGTCTGGGATATCTAGTGTAGCGTTGGGGCCACCCCAAACTCAGGTACTGCAATAACTGTATATGTTACAATAGGAAGCAGTGAACCCTCAACTACATGTCCCTACCTATTTGCATGATCTGCCCTAGGCAGCAGTCCACAACTGGATGACAGTCAGTCCATTCCTAGAAAGGTGCAGGGCCTATAAGGAAAAAAGAGCCCGGTAACACATTTTGTATTAAATGTGATTGAGAACCAGTTTGGTCATACTGGCATACACCCCCCCCCCCCCCCCCCCAAAGGTCTAGTGTGAACTAATATACGAGTCACAGACTTTAATTGTAGAATGCCAGGAGAGTCAGAATGAGGTTTAGCAATGCTAGTGAGGAATCCAGAAGACACTAATCACAGGCCAGCAGGTTGCCTGTTTAAATAAGAAGCACTTTCTGGTCAGGTGGAAGGAAGAAAACAAAAAAACTAAAATAATGTGGTTGCATACGTGTGCACACCCTCTTATAACTGGGGATGCAGCTGTGTTCAGAATTAAGCAATCACATTCAAAATCATGTTAAATAGGAGTCAGCATACACCTGTCATCATTTAAAGTGCATCTAATTAACCCCAAATAACATTCAGTTGCTCCAGTTGGCCTTTCCTGAAATTGGCTTAGTCGCATCCTACAGCAAAAGCCTTGGTCAACAGAGCTTTCAAAGCATCAGAGGGATCTCATTGTTAAAAGGTATCATTCAGGAGAAGGGTACAAAATAATTTCAAAGGCATTAGATATACCATGGAACACAGTGAATACAGTCATCATCAAGTGGAGAAAATATGGCCCAACAATTACATTACCAAGAACTGGACGTCCAAAATTGATGAAAAGATGAGAAGAAAACTGGTCTGGGAGGCTACCAAGAGGCCTACAGCAACATTAAAGGAGCTGAAGGAATATATGGAAAGTACTAGCTGTGTGGTGCATGTGACAACAATCTCCAGTATTCTTCATATGTCTGTGCTATTGGGTAGAGTGGCAAGATGAAAGCCTTTTCTTACGAAAAAAACATTCAAGCCAGGCTACATTTTGCAAAAACACAGCTGAAGTCTCCCAAAAGCATGTGGGAAAAGGTGTTATGGTCTGATGAAACCAAAGTTGAACTTTTTGGCCATAATTCCAAAAGATGTGTGGCGCAAAATCAACACTGCACATCACTATAAGAACACCATACCCACAGTGAGGCATGGTGATGGCAGCATAATTTTTTGGGGCTGTTTTTCTTCAGCTGGAACTGGGGCCTTAGTTAAGCTAGAGGGAATTATGAACAGTTAATATTGGCACAAAACCTTTAGGCTTTTGCTAGAAAGCTGAACATGAAGAGGAACTTCATATTTTAGCATGACAATGACCCAAAGCATAATCCAAATCAACAAAGGAATAACTTCACCAGAAGAAGATTAAAGTTTTAGAATGACCCAGCCAGAGCCCAGACCTGAATCCGATTGAAAATCTGTGGGGTAATCTGAAGAGGGCTGTGCACAGGAGATGCCCTCGCAATCTGGCAGATTTGGAGTGTTTTTGCAAAGAAGAGTGGGCAAATCTTGCCAAGTCAAAATGTGCCATGCTGTTAGACTCATACCTGAAAAGACTGAGTGCTGTAATAAAATCAAAAGGTGCTTCAACAAAGTATTAGTTTAAGGGTGTGCACACTTATGCAACCATATTATTTTATTTTTACTTTTTTTCTTCCCTCTACCTAAAAGATTTCAGTTTGCTTTATAGTTGAGTTGTACAGTTTATAGGTCACATTAAAGGTGGGGAAAAAAGTCTGAAATTATTTATCTTTGTCTCATTTTTTTACATCACAGAAACCTGACATTTTAACAGGGGTTTGTAGACTTTTTATATCCAATATATATATAGTCAGAGTCAAAATGAGGTTTAGCAATGCTAGTGAGGAATCCAGAAGACACTAATCACAGGCCAGCAGGTTGCCTGTTTAAATAAGAAGCACTTTCTGGTCAGGTGGAAGGAAGAAAACAAAAAAACAAAAATAATGTGGTTGCATATGTGTGCACACCCTCTTATAACTGGGGATGCAGCTCTGTTCAGAATTAAGCAATCACATTCAAAATCATGATATATATAATGGCATAAATATATAAATCTAATTTAACATCTATTTCTGAATAAGTTTGTGACAGGATTTTAACACACAGCTTCTGCATCATAGCCCAGAATCTTAACCATTACACTATATAGCTGCATAGCCAGTCACAAAACAAACAAAAAAAAGAGACTTCTACTGTATAGGTCTCAGCAGAAGTACAGTACAGTAGAAGTGTAATTGTATTTTATTTTTTGTAAAGTAACTGGCTATGCAGCTAATATAGCTGAGTGGTTAAGTGCCTTGCCTCTAATGCAAAAGGTTGTGAGTTCAAATCCTGGCAGAAACTTTTCAGAAATACAGGCTAAATTAGATTTCAATACACTGTGGTGTCTCCAAGCACTGACTCCGGTGCAAATGATCGTGGTTAGAATATACCATCGGATCGGAGTTTTCACGATGTCGCAACAGTTAATAGTCTTGTCATAAGACTATGCAACCAATAGAGGGCACTGTTCATGAGTTAACAGAAAAGAACTGTTTTTTTGGGGAACCAGACACCCTAAGCAGGGAAGAATCATGTGTACTGTTCACTTCAGATGGATAATGAAAAATTACAAATATTCTAAAAAATGAATATATAGCACAATATTCAATATAGTGCTATATATTAGTTTTTTAGACTATTCATCATTCTATCTGAAGTTATGATTCCTCCCTGCTTAAGTTGCGTGTCAAGCAACTTAAGCAGGGAGGAAACATGACTTCAGATGGAAAAAAAATGACGAATATTCTGAAAATTTAATATATAGCACTATATTGAATATACCTGTAGTGCTATATATTTTTTTTTTAGAATATTTGTCATTTTTTTCCATCTGAAGTCATGATTCCTCCCTGCTAAAGTTGCTTGTGGGCTAATGACTCATTAGACCACAAGCAAGAAGCAGGGAGAAATCATGTGTTCAGATGGAAAAAATGACGAATATTCTAAAAACAAATATATAGCACTATATTCAAAATATTCGCTAATTCTCAAAGTGCCGATATTCGAGATAAAAATTTGTAATTCGAATATTCGCGCTCAAAACTAATATCTAATACTAGCTGATGACCAGGCGTTGTTAGGGGATTTATTTATTGCAATTTTATATTAAATAACAGTGGCTTTCACAGTGACCGCCCTTTAAACAGTGACCTCCCCTTTATTGGTGACTGCCCCTTTAAAAGTGACTTTCACAGTGACCGCCCCTTTAACAGTGCCTTGACTTACAGTGACTGCCCCTTTAACAGTGACTGCCACTTTTACAGTGACCTCCAGGGTGATCGATCCTTTAACAGTGACTTTCACAGTGGCTGCTTCTTTAACAGTGACCGCCCCTTCAACAGTGACTTTAACAGTGGCCGCCCCTTTATCAGTGACTTTCACAGTGGTCGCCCCATTAAGAGTGACCGCCCCTTTAACAGTGACTTTCCCAGTGACCCTCCCTTCAACAGTGACTGCCCCTTTAACAGTCACTTTCTCAGTGGCTGCACCTTTAACAGTGACTTTCACAGTGACCGCCCCTTTAACAGGGACTTTCACAGTGACCGCCCTTTAACAGTGACCGCCACTTTAACTGTGACTTTCACAGTGGCTGCCCCTTTAACAGTGACTTTCACAGTGCTCACCTATTTAACAGTGACAGCCCCTTTAACAGTGACAGCCCCTTTAACAGTGACTTTTTAGTGGCTGCACTTTAGCAGTGACTGCCCCTTTAACAGTGGCTTTCACAGTGACCGCCCCATTAACAGTGACTTTCACAATGACTGCCCCTTTAACAGTGACTTTCACAGTGACTACCCCTTTAACAGTGACTTTCCCAGTGACCGCCCCTCTAACAGTGACTGCCCCTTTAACAGTTAACTCTACGGTCCCCCCCTTTAACAGTGAACTCCACGGTGCCAGCCCCTTTAACAGTGAACTCCATAGCGCCCGTCCGTTTAATAGTGGCCCCCTGTCCACCATGCATGTAGCACTGTAGTTGTGCCGTCATACATTGAATATTTCAGGACCTGCGAACTGCTAAAACCTGGGATTAGCTGTTATGGCAACCTGGAGTGGGACCTGCGAGCTTCTATTGTCTGATAAAGGACATGTAACCGTGTGTATGGCAGTTAGGATTTCAGTGAAAGGCTGTCAGGTTTGTATTGGCTAATGCAGGTCCTTTTTTGGGAATATCTCGGGAACTGTACGTCCTAGAGAGCTGAGACCCCAGCAAGACTTCTTTCCAGGTAGCAAGGGAAGTGTATATCTAGTTTCCTTGAAATGGATGGTTGCGTTTTTGTGTTTTCAAGGAACATACACGCATACACACAGATATGCATCCTTTTTTATTTATATAGATATAAATCTGAGTGTATGTGTGTGTGTATGTCCGCTAAAGGAATCTGCATTTCATTTGCAATCCTCAAAATTTGGCACACAAGTACTTCATGTGTCCTGGAAGGTTTTAGACCAGGTCTCTAGGATGTACCACATCCTGAGATATTCCCAAAAAATGCATTAGCTAATCGAAGCTGGGTAACATGACCCTTACCAGCCAATAGAAGCTCGCAGGTCCTCCAGTCTCCACATACACAGCTTTACTCCAGGTTTCCATAACAACCCAGCCATTTATCTTCTCTGCTGTAGGAGAGCTTTTAAAGAAATTTGTCACCAGGATAATTGCTATTGAAGGCACTTAGTACCTTATTTCTAGATGCGCCTTTGTTCCAGCAATAGATGTTTTTATCCTCTGAAAATCCAGTTTATTTGCTATGCAAATGAGCCAGTAAGGTGCCCAGATGGGCGTCACCCTTGCAGGAAGGAGCCCAGACATGCCCCCTGCCACAACGTGTCCACCCTCAAAGCACTTAAAACCCCTCCCCCAGGTCACACTAAGCCACACCTATGATCTTGTTAGGCTACGCCCCCTCCCACTTCTAAGCCAACAGGGATTGAAAAAATGAAGGTAAAAATCAACTTCTGTCAGCTGCAGGGGTGGGAGGGAGGGTGACTTTCTCCCTACAGCTTACACTCAGACAGCACAAGGTGAGCTGTTCAAAAGGACACGCCCCTGACTCAGTTAGGCTACGTCCCCTCCCACTCCTCAGCTGACTGAGATTGAAAAAATGAAGTTAAAAATAAACTCTTAGGTCCTGCTAAGCCACGCCCTGATCTGGTTAGACCACCCCCCCCCCCCCCCCCCCCCCCACTTCTCGGCCGACAGGGATTGAAAAAATGAAGGTAAAAATCAACTTCTCTCAGCTGCAGAGGTGGGGGGGACAGTGACTTTCTGCCTGCAGCTCACACTCAGACAGTACAGTGCTGCTGTCCTAGAATGAGCTGTTCAAAAGGACATTCCCCCAATCCAGTAAAGGTTACTGTTAGGGGGTGGGCCCCTGTCTAGGTCACTGTCAAGGGGATGGTATGCTGTGAAAGTCACTGTTAAAGGGGAAGGCTGCTGTAAAGGTTAGGGCGTGGGCTGCTATGGAGGTCCAATTTTAAGGGACAGAGCACTGTGGCGGGGGTCAGTGGTAAGGGGTTGGGGGCTGTGGAGCTCACTGTTTTGGGGGAGACGTGCTGTAGATGTCACTGTTATAGTGGAAAGTGTTGATATCTTTTAACGATACACACAAACATTAAATTAAATACTGTATTTTTCGCCCTATAAGACGCAAAAGTGGGGGTGAAATGGCAGTGCAACTTATGGGACGAATGCTGCCATTACACTGATACACCACCGACAGCATGCTGCACAGCGTGGTTGGAGGTGTATCAGCGAGGAGGCAGGAGGGGCTGGGGGCCGGCATCTTGTTTTGTAATGGCAGAGGGGCCCGGTGCAGTCACTGTATTCTATTGCATTGGGGCCCGCTCACTGTACTAATCGTATCTAACTGCAGGCAATGTTTAACTATAGAATATCTTTAATCCAGCAGCCTGTACTTACGTCCGTAGCAAGCAGGAGGCTGGGCAGGCTGGCACTGGCAGCATAACTCACTACGTCACACGCCTGCTCCGCCCACTTTATGAATGAAGCAGGCGGCACGGGCACAGGACATAGTGAGTTACGCTGCCAGTGCCCGCCCGCCCAGCCTCCTGCCTGCCATGGACGTAATTTACGTATAGGCTGCTGGATTAAAGATATTCTATAGTTAAACATTACCTGCAGTTAGATACTATTAGTACAGTGAGCGGGGCCCGGTGCAATAGAATACAATGACTGCACTGGGCCCCCGCTGCCATTACAAAACTGTAGATGCCAGCCCCCACCCCCTGTATTGGGGGTCATTCACAATACACAGGACACGGTTATGGGGGGGATCTGCGGATGACACATAGCATAGGATGCTATTTATCTGTCATTCACAGATCCACAGACGTCCCCATAACAGTGCCATCCACAGATGCCCATAACAGTGTCAGTCACAGACCCCTATAACAGTGTCAGCCACAGACCCCCCATAATAGTGTCAGCCACAGACCACCATAACAGTGTCATCCATAGATCCCCCATAACAGTGTGTCATCCACAGATCCACCATATTAGTGTCATTCACAGGCTATCATTAGTTCAAAGCCCACCAAAAGCACACATTTTGATTCTAAATGTTTTTTTCTTATTTTCCTCCTCAAAAACCTGGGGGCCAGTGCCTCTTATAGGGTGAAAAATGTGGTAGATTAAATATACCCGAGCGAAGCCGGGTCCTTCAGCTAGTCTCATATATATAAAAATGAGTTTCTGTCTGTCCCGATGATTGTCTGAATCGATCTTCACCAAATTTGGAACACAGGTACATCAGGTGTCCGGGACGGTTTTAGACCGGGTCTTAGCTCTCTAGGACATACTGTTCCTGAGATATTATAATATAGAGACATAAAACCATAAAATACAAATATATTAGCACCTAATAGCAGTATTAAAATGTATATAATTTTAGCAGCAATAGCAATAATCAACAAACAATCACTAATAGATATTTGGCAACAATGTCAATAATGGTGGAAGGATAATAGTATTAACATCATATAAATAATGTGCATATAAATAAATAAAAAGCAGAAATTTCTCCTAAAATTGGATTAGTGGTGATAGTTCCATGTATCAATTCCCATATGATATATTCCACTGTCTATTTGGAGAGTAGATAGCTATATGATATAGCAACAATATAGCAGCAATGTTCCTGCTTGTAACAATGTAACATCAATGCTGCTATCCCAAAAGTTCCACTGTTCGCTTGCTCACAATGGATCGCTAGGTGTCTTTTCCTCTTTAGATAGTACAGACACAGTCCCACTTTTTAATGTAGAAACAGTGTGTCTTCAGTTGTATATATTAAACATCCAGGTTTTTACTCACAGTTGCACTGCTCTCTGGTGCGGCGTCCCGCTCCTGATCTGAGAACAGGCTGACCTTTATGTTATGGATCCTCCGGTCACAGCTTCTTTGGAAAAGTCGGCGTTCCACGTGTGATGGCGGCGTCTCTGTTTATCAGTATCGCCCCTCCAGTATTCGGAGTACCTCTTAGTTTCTTTATCCAGCTGTCGGGGTTCCACTTTGTAAATGTTAGGTCTAATCTTGTGAGTTTTGTTAGATTCGATTCCTCTTAGAGCGCTCCAGTGATATAGTTAAGATCTTTATATGCTTGTTCACCCAAACATGTTTCGGAGCTACAGACTTGCTCCTTCCTCAGTGGTCAAGCATATTCAACAATCTGTTTCACTTTTATCCTGTGTTGGTCTATCAAAAAAGCCGGAATCTAATCCGGAATGGTATCTATATATGATCTATTCAGTTTTTTGCTATAGAGATATCTCAGTAGTTTTCTATATTTCAAAAAATGCTGCTATTCATAAAATGACTTTTCTTTCCAATATTTATAAATAATTAAAAGTAAAAATATAAAAAATATAAAAATATATCTAAATATACATTCATTTGCAATATAAGACATTACAGGAATATGGACCTATGGTCCCCATCACAGTTATAAAATGTACTTTCAGTTGCAGACTTATAATAATAAAGATATTTTCCAAAAAAACATTTTTCAAGCAATGTGTAAAAATATGTAGAAAGCTCCAAAGAATGTAGTTTTACGGAGGACCCCTAGTTAAGGGAAGACGGGGGTGCTGAATTGGACAGAGACCCCCGTCGTCCGTCAACCAGGGGCACCCCGTTTTACAGGAAGCCAAAAATCTCGAGTTCCGCATTCAAACCGTTAGGTTGGATGGAATCGAACTCGAAGATTCTTCTTGACTCCTGTCGAGACATTCTAGCGATATGATCGCCTCCCCTCCAGTGTTTGTTAATTTTTTCAAAGGCTGCAAACACTAGACCTGAGGGGTTCTGGTTGTGATATTGTTTGAAATGTCTTGACAGGACATGTTTTTCATATCCTTTTTTTATATTTCCGATATGCTCTGCTATCCTGGTTTTTAGGAGTCTTTTAGTTCGACCAATATATTGTTTGCCACAAGGGCACTGGATCAAATATAGTACATTCTCTGAATTGCAGGTAAGTAGGTCATTAATTTCAATTTTAAAGTTATTTTGTATAGATTGTACTTCCATTGTTTTTCTAGGGAAAGTTGTTTGTTTGCAGTTTGAACATTTTCCACACCTAAAAAACCCTTTTAAATGGTCCCAATATTGTAGAATTCCTTTCTTTTTTATTTGGGTTTGTTTTGTTGTTGGCGCTATTTTGCATCCCAAATTCTGTACTTTTGTATATACAAACTGTGGGTGTTTTGATATCAATGTACCAATGGTCTTGTCATCTCGGATATGGTGCCAATAGCGTCTGATAATTCGTTCCACTTTTTTATACTCTGCGTTTTATTGATGATGTTATTTTTATTTGGAAAAGTGGGAAAGAGGGACTTTTAAAGTTTTTAGAAGATATTAATATTAATATGTTTAACTTAAAATTTACCAGCAATGTGAATCCAATAGAGACCGAATATCTGGATCTTTTAATTAGGAAAGAAGAGGGAAGATATATATGCAGTACTTTCCAAAAACCAATCTCGAGAAACAGTTATATATTATTCAGCAGTTGTCATCTTCCGAGATGGCTGCTGAATATCCCGACAGGACAATTTGGTAGGCTCAAACGAAATTGTACAAAAATGGAGCAGTTTGAAATGGAAGCTGAAAAGATGAAAATTTGCTTCCTAGACAAAAAGTACCCAATAGACATAGTGGAGGAGTCACTATGCAAAATAAGAGAAAAAGATAGAAATCACTTTTTTAAATCAGAAGATATGGATGATAAACATATTATAAGTGGTAACTCAAAAGATGAAACACCAAGAATTATTTTACCCTTTAACCCAGAGTATAAAAAAGTGGAACGAATTATCAGACGCTATTGGCACCATATCCGAGATGACAAGACCATTGGTACATTGATATCAAAACACCCACAGTTTGTATATACAAAAGTACAGAATTTGGGATGCAAAATAGCGCCAACAACAAAACAAACCCAAATAAAAAAGAAAGGAATTCTACAATATTGGGACCATTTAAAAGGGTTTTTTAGGTGTGGAAAATGTTCAAACTGCAAACAAACAACTTTCCCTAGAAAAACAATGGAAGTACAATCTATACAAAATAACTTTAAAATTGAAATTAATGACCTACTTACCTGCAATTCAGAGAATGTACTATATTTGATCCAGTGCCCTTGTGGCAAACAATATATTGGTCGAACTAAAAGACTCCTAAAAACCAGGATAGCAGAGCATATCGGAAATATAAAAAAAGGATATGAAAAACATGTCCTGTCAAGACATTTCAAACAATATCACAACCAGAACCCCTCAGGTCTAGTGTTTGCAGCCTTTGAAAAAATTAACAAACACTGGAGGGGAGGCGATCATATCGCTAGAATGTCTCGACAGGAGTCAAGAAGAATCTTCGAGTTCGATTCCATCCAACCTAACGGTTTGAATGCGGAACTCGAGATTTTTGGCTTCCTGTAAAACGGGGTGCCCCTGGTTGACGGACGACGGGGGTCTCTGTCCAATTCAGCACCCCCGTCTTCCCTTAACTAGGGGTCCTCCGTAAAACTACATTCTTTGGAGCTTTCTACATATTTTTACACATTGCTTGAAAAATGTTTTTTTGGAAAATATCTTTATTATTATAAGTCTGCAACTGAAAGTACATTTTATAACTGTGATGGGGACCATAGGTCCATATTCCTGTAATGTCTTATATTGCAAATGAATGTATATTTAGATATATTTTTATATTTTTTATATTTTTACTTTTAATTATTTATAAATATTGGAAAGAAAAGTCATTTTATGAATAGCAGCATTTTTTGAAATATAGAAAACTACTGAGATATCTCTATAGCAAAAAACTGAATAGATCATATATAGATACCATTCCGGATTAGATTCCGGCTTTTTTGATAGACCAACACAGGATAAAAGTGAAACAGATTGTTGAATATGCTTGACCACTGAGGAAGGAGCAAGTCTGTAGCTCCGAAACATGTTTGGGTGAACAAGCATATAAAGATCTTAACTATATCACTGGAGCGCTCTAAGAGGAATCGAATCTAACAAAACTCACAAGATTAGACCTAACATTTACAAAGTGGAACCCCGACAGCTGGATAAAGAAACTAAGAGGTACTCCGAATACTGGAGGGGCGATACTGATAAACAGAGACGCCGCCATCACACGTGGAACGCCGACTTTTCCAAAGAAGCTGTGACCGGAGGATCCATAACATAAAGGTCAGCCTGTTCTCAGATCAGGAGCGGGACGCCGCACCAGAGAGCAGTGCAACTGTGAGTAAAAACCTGGATGTTTAATATATACAACTGAAGACACACTGTTTCTACATTAAAAAGTGGGACTGTGTCTGTACTATCTAAAGAGGAAAAGACACCTAGCGATCCATTGTGAGCAAGCGAACAGTGGAACTTTTGGGATAGCAGCATTGATGTTACATTGTTACAAGCAGGAACATTGCTGCTATATTGTTGCTATATCATATAGCTATCTACTCTCCAAATAGACAGTGGAATATATCATATGGGAATTGATACATGGAACTATCACCACTAATCCAATTTTAGGAGAAATTTCTGCTTTTTATTTATTTATATGCACATTATTTATATGATGTTAATACTATTATCCTTCCACCATTATTGACATTGTTGCCAAATATCTATTAGTGATTGTTTGTTGATTATTGCTATTGCTGCTAAAATTATATACATTTTAATACTGCTATTAGGTGCTAATATATTTGTATTTTATGGTTTTATGTCTCTATATTATAATATTTAATAAAATTGTCTTCCATGTACCCATAATTAGAGTGCCTGCTCATCAATATACTATATTTTGAAACTTTAACTGACTAGGGTGAGTCAAATTGAGCAAGAGCACCTGTTTCCAAAAAACCTGTGGAGAGCCGCCTTTTTTGCTATTATTTTCCTGAGATATTCCCAAGATTTGCAGGCATTGAGATCGCTAAGAAGCCGCCTCAGGGAGGAGATAGGCATCAGGATCTACTCAGAAGGAAGAGCAGGTGGATACTGTACTCCGGTGCCATGAGCCCCTTAGGATTAAACGAGAAGATAGATATGAGTATATCTATATGAGTATTTCTGTAAATGATTTTGTGTATGTCTTTATGTTTTGATTTTATGTGATTATTCAGATATAGTCTGTACGGTAAGCACACCTTTAACCCCGGGATGACCTCACAGGTGAACACGCCGTGGTTGAGTGCCGCCCAGTGATGAGAGACAAAGGATGTGCACACAGGTATTTAAGCAAGCACCTTTATGCTGCTGTTATGTTGGCCCTACGAAGCGCTGAACGCGTGAAACAGCCGTCGCCGTATATCTATTTGTACTGCAAGTACGTTTGTCCACCTACTGCCGACTATGTTCCTACATATTTTATCCAAGTTTTGGAATTAATAAAGAAGGACTGCAACTAATAGTGAATGGAACAGATTTTTTTGCTTTTTCTTAAGCTAAATATATATTTCATTACGAATAGTCTGCACAGTTGAGCACCGCCAGGTTGCAAAGTCAGACACTCTTTTTTCTAATAAAGTGACCGACAGCATACCCACAAGGGAGAAGAGGAAATCAGCGTGCAGTGCCACTACAACTGTTTCTTTACATGTCACTGTGGAGGTTACTGTGAATGTGGCGGGCACTGTGTAGGTCACTATTAAAGGACTGAGCGCTGTGGAGGTCACTGTTAAAGGGTGCAGGCACTGTGGAGGTTAATGTTAAAGGGGCAGGCATTATGGAGGTCACTGTTAAAGGGGCGGGTGCTGTAAAAGTCACCGTTAAAAAGGCGTGCACTGTGGAGGTCACAGTAAAAGGCGCAGGGTGCTGTGGAGGTCATCGCTAAAAGGGTAGACACTGTGGAGGTTACTGTTAAAGGGGTAGGCACTGTGGAGATGACTGTTAAAGGGGCAGGCACTGTGGAGATCACTGTTTAGGGGACAGGGGCCACTATTAAAGGGGCAACTTCTGTGGAGGTCACTGTTAAGGCAACAGGATACTGTTAGGTCACTGTTAAGGCAGCTACAGTGGGATGCGAAAGTTTGGGCAACCTTGGTAATCGTAATGATTTTCCTGTATAAATCATTGGTTGTTACGATAAAAAATATCAGTTAAATATAAATCAAATATGAGACACACACAGTGATATTTGAGGCTCGAAGTGGCAGACCAAGAAAAATCTTGAATAGACAGAAGCGACGAATGGTGAGAACAGTCAGAGTCAACCCACAGACCAGCACCAAAGACCCACAACATCATCTTGCTGCAGATGGAGTTACTGTGCATCGTTCAACCATTCGGCGCACTTTACACAAGGAGATGTTGTATGCGAGAGTGATGCAGAGGAAGCCTTTTCTCCGCCCACAGCACAAAAAGTGTCGCTTGAGGTGGGCTAAAGCACATTTGGACAAGCCAGCTTCATTTTGGAATAAGGTGCTGTGGACTGATGAAACTAAAATTGAGTTATTTGGCCATAACAAGGGGCGTTATGCATGGAGGAAAAAGAACACAGCATTCCAAGAAAAACACCAGCTACCTACAGTAAAATATGGTGGTGGTTCCATCATGCTGTGGGGCTATGTGGCCAGTGCAGGGACTGGGAATCTTGTCAAAGTTGAGGGATGCATGGAGTCCACTCACTATCAGCAGATTCTGGAGACCAATGTCCAGGAATCAGTGACAAAGCTGAATCTGCGCCGGGGCTGGATCTTTCAACAAGACAATGACCCTAAACACTGCTCAAAATCCACTAAGGCATTTATGCAGAGGAACAAGTACAATGTTCTGGAATGGCCATCTCAGTCCCCAGACCTGAATATAATTGAAAATCTGTGGTGTGACTTAAAGAGAGCTGTCCATGCTCGGAAGCCATCAAACCTGAAAGAACTAAAGATGTTTTGTAAAGAGGAATGGTCCAAAATACCTTCAACCAGAATCCAGGCTCTCATTGGAACCTTCAGGAAGCGTTTAGAGGCTGTAATTTCTGCCAAATGAAGATCTAATAAATATTGATTTAATTTCTTTTTTGTGGTGTCCAAAGTTAAGCACCTGCCTAATTTTGTTTAAACAATTATAGTACACTTTCTGTAAATCCAATAAACTTCATTTCACTTCTCAAATATCACTGTGTGTGTCTCCTATATAATAAAATGGGCCCTTGAGGAGGTTACTGTCAAGGGTGTAGGGTGCTATGAACTCACTGAATAAGAGGCGGGCTGCTATGAAGGTCAAAGTTAAGGGGATGGGCTGCTGTGGAGGTCCCAATTTAAAGTGGTGGGCACTGTGGTATTCACTGTTAAAGGGGCAGGGTGCTGTAGAGGTCACTGTTATGGAGGATACTGTCAATATGTTTTAAACGACACATACAAACATTAAATGTAATAAATCAAATATACTCGTGTGAAGCCTGTTCCTAACCTGATCTTTACCAAATTTGGCACGCAGGTACTTCAGGTGTTCGGGAAGGTTATAGACTGTGTCACAGCTCTCTAGCACGTACCATTCCTGAGAGATTCCCCCCAAAATTAACTGCATTAGCCAATACAAGCCCCGAACTGCCATGCACACGGTCACATGTCCCTTATCAGCCAATAGAAGCCCACAGGCTCTTAGTCTCCAAATACACACACTTTTATTCCAGGTTTCAATAACAACCCAGCCATTTTTCTTCACTGCTATGTCAGCTTTAGGCTAGGGCTACATGACGACATGCACAGCTCAGCAGACAGTATCACAAAGGATAGGATTAGATACAGCTCAGCAAGGATTAGATACACCACTCAGAAGACAGTATCACACAGGATAGGATTAGATACACAGCTCAGCAGGCAGTATCGCACAACATAGGATTAGATACAGAGTTCAGCAGACAGCATGACACAGGTTAGGATTAGATACATAGCTCAGCAGACAGTATCACACAGGATAGGATTAGATACAGAGCTCAGCAGACAGTATCACACAGGATAGGATTAGATACAGAGCTCAGCAGACAGTATCACACAGGATAGGATTAGATACACAGCTCAGCAGGCAGTATCGCACAACATAGGATTAGACACAGAGTTCAGCAGACAGCATGACACAGGTTAGGATTAGATACATAGCTCAGCAGACAGTATCACACAGGATAGGATTAGATACAGAGCTCAGCAGACAGTATCACACAGGATAGGATTAGATACAGAGCTCAGCAGACAGTATCACACAGGATAGGATTAGATACACAGCTCAGCAGGCAGTATCGCACAACATAGGATTAGACACAGAGCTCAGCAGACAGTATCACACAGGATAGGATTAGATACAGAGCTCAGCAGACAGTATCACACAGGATAGGATTAGATACAGAGCTCAGCAGACAGTATCACACAGGATAGGATTAGATACAGAGCTCAGCAGACAGTATCACACAGGATAGGATTAGGTACATAGCTCAGCAGACAGTATCACACAACATAACAGATACTGTGAGGGTTCACTCAGGTAGGCAGGGTAAGCAGACACAGAACAGAGACAAAAAAAAAGTTTGTAAAACAAAACTTCAGTGTTTATTCACACAGGAGAGAAAAAACAAAGCAACATCAGCAGTCTTAGTGTTTGTTCACACAAAGGAAAGTCCAAAGCACAAAAACAGTCAGTTAGCAGGTTCTTTCAGCGTCCACAACAGGCTTTAGGGGGCCTGTTTCTCCACATGAGGCTCTCAGCCCTCTAGCACGGCACCATGCTTTAGATCCCAATACAGAAACTCAGATTCTGAGCCCAGCTGCTATTTAAAGGACAGCCAGGTGCTGCCAAAACCCAGACCGGCACTTAAACTCCGGTCAGGTATTTGATCTCACCTGGCGCATCCGCCCATGCTGGGAGGAAAATACCTGCCTTCTCAAACAAAACCTTTTGCTATGTCACAATACACAGCTCAGCAGACATTATCACACAGGACAGGATTAGATACACAGCTCAGCAGACAGTATCACACAGATAGGTTTAGATACACAGCTTAGCAGGCAGTATCACACAGGATAGGATTAGATACACAGCTCAGCAGACAGTATCACACAGGATAGGATTAGATACACAACTCAGCAGACAGTGGGGCGAGGTGCTGTAGAGGTCACTGTTATGGGGGAAACTGTTGATATATTTTAACAACACACAGAAACTTTAAATGAAATAGATTAAATATGCCCATGCAAAGCCGGGTACTTCTGCTAGTCTCTTTCATATATAAAAATTAGTTTCTGTCTGTCTGTATGTCTGTCTAGACATCTGTCTGGACGTTCTTTATGCATGACCAAACGACTGGACCAATCTTCACCAAATTTGGCACACAGGCACATTAGGTGTCCAGGAAGGTTTTAGACCTGGTCTCGGCTCTCTAGGACATACCGTTTCTGAGATATTCCCCAAAAATGACCCACATTAGCCAATACAAGCCTGCAAGTCTTTCTCTTACTCTTTTATAAAAAGAAAAAAAATAATACAAAACTGTATAATTTGCAGAAATGAAACAATACAAATAAAACAATACCCTCACTGGCCCAGCCACATTCATACTCGCATTCATACCACACTAACATACTAAACTTAATGACTAATTTATAACTATATGCCTATATACAGTCGTGGCCAAAAGTTTTGAGACTTACATAAATATTGGAAGTTGGAAAAGTTGCTGCTTAAGTTTTTATAATAGCAATTTGCATATACTCCAGAATGTTATGAAGTGTGAGCAGATGAATTGCATAGTCCTTCTTTGCCATGAAAATTAACTTAATCCCCAAAAAACCTTTCCACTGCATTTCATTGCTGTCATTAAAGGACCTGCTGAGATCATTTCAGTAATCGTTTTGCTAACTCAGGTGAGAATGTTGACGAGCACAAGGCTGGAGATCATTATGTCAGGCTGATTGGGTTAGAATGGTAGACTTGACCTGTTAAAAGGAGGGTGATGCTTGAAATCATTGTTCTTCCATTGTTAACCATGGTGACCTGCAAAGAAACGCATGCAGCCATCATTGCGTTGCATAAAAATGGCTTCACAGGCAAGGATATTGTGGCTACTAAGATTGCACCTCAATCACCAATTTATAGGATCATCAAGAACTTCAAGGAAAGAGGTTCAATTCTTGTTAAGAAGGCTTCAGGGCATCCAAGAAAGTCCAGCAAGCACCAGGATTGTCTCCTAAAGAGGATTTAGCTGCGGGATCAGAGTGCCACCAGTGCAGAGCTTGCTCAGGAATTGCAGCAGGCAGGTGTGAGTGCATCTGCACGCACAGTGAGGCAAAGACTTTTGGAAGATGGCCTGGTGTCAAGAAGGGCAGCAAAGAAGCCACTTCTCTCCCAAAAAAACATCAGGGACAGATTGATCTTCTGCAGAAAATATGGTGAATGGACTGCTGAGGACTGGGGCAAAGTCATATTCTCCGATGAAACCTCTTTCCAATTGTTTGGGGCATCAGGAAAAAGGCTTGTCCGGAGAAGAAAAGGCGAGCGCTACCATCAGTCCTGTGTCATGCCAACAGTAAAGCATCCTGAGACCATTCATGTGTGGGGTTGTTCTCATCCAAGGGAGTGGGCTCACTCACAATTTTGCCCCAAAACACAGCCATGAATAAGTGGCTACCAAAACACCCTCCAATAGCAACTTCTTCCAACAATCCAACAACAGTTTGGTGAAGAACAATGCATTTTCCATCACGATGGAGCACCGTGCCATAAGGCAAAAGTGATAACTTAGTGGCTCAGGGACCAAAATGTTGAGATTTTGGGTCCATGGCCTGGAAACTCCCCAGATCTTAATCCCATTGAGAACTTGTGGTCAATCCTCAGGAAGAGGGTGGACAAACAAAAACCCACTAATTCTGACAAACTCCAAGAAGTGATTATGAAAAAATGGGTTGCTATCAGTCAGGAATTGGCCCAGAAGTTGATTGAGAGCATGCCCAATCGAATTGCAGAGGTCCTGAAAAAGAAGGGCCAACACTGCAAAAACTGACTCTTTGCATAAATGTCATGTAATTGTCGATAAAACCTTTGAAACGTATGAAATGCGTGTAATTATATTTCACTACATCACAGAAACAACTGAAACAAAGATCTAAAAGCAGTTTAGCAGCAAACTTTGTGAAAACTAATATTTGTCTCATTCTCAAAACTTTTGGCCACAACTGTACACCATGGGAACAAAACTAAACCTTACCTGGCCGCCTGGCTGTAAAAAAAAAAAAAAAAAAAAGACAAACTTATCATAAATGGAAAATAACAGAACATAAAATAACATAAAGGAATATAAGGTTTTTGAGGAGGAAAATAAGAAAAAAAATATTTTGAACCAAAAGGTGTGCTTTTGGTGGGTTTTGAACTAATTGTGGTCTGTGGATGGCACTGTTATGGGGGATCTGTGGGTGACGCACTGTTATGGGGGATCTGTGGGTGACACTTATGGGGGATCTGTGGGTGGCTCTTATTGGGCTCTCTGGATGGCACTGTTATGAGGATCTGTGTATGACAGTTATGGGGGGATCTGTGGATGACACAAATATAGCATCTTATGCTATGTGTCATCCACAGATCCCCTCCATAAGTGTCCCTGTAGTGAATGACCCTCAATACACGGCTGGGGGCTGGCATCTGGTTTTATAATGACAGCGGGGCCCGTGCAGTGACTGTATTCTACTACACGGGCCCTGCTCACTGTAATAGTTAATTGTTATGTACATAATCGCATAATGAGCGCTGTGTATTACTTACAACTACAAGCGCTCGCCGCTCGGTAGGTAGCAGAGAGGAGGGAGGAGGCAGGCCGGGAGGACAGGCGCTGGCAGCGTGAGTCACTATGTCATGCGCCCACGCCGCCTGCTTCATTCATAAAGTGGGCGGCGCAGGCGCATGACGTATGACTCACACTGCCAGCGCCCGTCCTCCCAGCCTGCCTCCTCCCTCCTCTCGGCGAGCGCTTGTAGTTGTAAGTAATACACAGCGCTCATTATGCAATTATGTACATAACAATTTACTATTAGAGATACGATTATACAGTGAGCGGGGCCCGTGTAGTAGAATACAGTCACTGCACGGGCCCCGCTGTCATTAGAAAAGCAGATGCCGGCCCCCAGCCCCTCCTCCCTCACAGCTGATACACCCGCCGCGCGGCATCGCGGCGGGTGTATCATTGAAAACTCGCAAAATCAGTAGCATTCGCCGTATAAGACGCACTGCTATTTTCCCCCCACTTTTGGGGGGGAAAAGTGCGTCTTATACGGCGAAAAATACGGAAGGCGACCTAGCCACTTTTATATACAGACGTGGACAAAATTGTTGGTACCCTTTGGTCAATGAAAGAAAAAGTCACAATGGTCACAGAAATAACTTTAATCTGACAAAAGTAATAATAAATTAAAATTCTATAAATGTTAACCAATGAAAGTCAGACATTGTTTTTCAACCATGCTTCAACAGAATTATGTAAAAAAATAAACTCATGAAACAGGCATGGACAAAAATGATGGTACCCCTAGAAAACACAGAACATAATGTGACCAAAGGGACATGTTAATTCAAGGTGTGTCCACTAATTAGCATCACAGGTGTCTACAACCTTGTAATCAGCCATTGGGCCTATATATATGGCTCCAGGTAATCACTGTGTTGTTTGGTGATATGGTGTGTACCACACTCGACATGGACCAGAGGAAGCAAAGGAAAGAGCTGTCTCAAGAGATCAGAAAGAAAATTATAGACAAGCATGTTAAAGGTAAAGGCTATAAGACCATCTCCAAGCAACTAGATGTTCCTGTGAGTACAGTTGCACATATTATTCATAAGTTTAAGATCCATGGGACTGTAGCCAACCTCCCTGGACGTGGCCGCAGGAGGAAAATTGATGACAAATCTAAGAGACGGATAATCCGAATGGTAACAAAAGAGCCTAGAAAGACTTCTAAAGAGATTCAAGGTGAACTTCATGCTCAAGGAACATCAGTGTCAGATCGCACCATCCGTCGTTGTTTGAGCCAAAGTGGACTACATGGGAGACGACCAAGGAGGACACCATTGTTGAAAACGAATCATAAAAAAGCAAGACTGGAATATGCCAAACTACATGTTGACAAGCCACAAAGCTTCTGGGAGAATGTCCTGTGGACAGATGAGACAAAAATCGAAGTTTTTGCCAAGGCACATCAGCTGTATGTTCACAGACGAAAAAATGAAGCATATCAAGAAAAGAACACTGTCCCTACTGTGAAACATGGAGGAGGCTCTGTTATGTTCTGGGGCTGCTTTGCTGCGTCTGGCACAGGGTGTCTTGAATCTGTGCAGGGTACAATGAAATCTCAAGACTATCAAGGAATTCTAGAGAGAAATGTACTAGCCAGTGTCAGAAAGCTTGGTCTCAGTCGCAGGTCATGGGTCTTGCAACAGGACAATGACCCAAAACACACCGCTAAAAACACCCAAGAATGGCTAAGAGGAAAAAATTGGACTATTCTAAAGTGGCCTTCTATGAGCCCTGACCTCAATCCTATTGAGCATCTTTGGAAGGAGCTGAAACATGCAGTCTGGAAAAGGCACCCTTCAAACCGGACACAACTGGAGCAGTTTGCTCATGAGGAGTGGGCCAAAATACCTGCTGAGAGGTGCAGATGTCTCATTGACAGTTACAGGAAGCGTTTGATTGCAGTGATTGCCTCAAAAGGTTGCGCAACAAAATATTAAGTTAGGGGTACCATCATTTTTGTCCATGCCTGTTTCATGAGTTTATTTTTTTACATAATTCTGTTGAAGCATGGTTGAAAAACAATGTCTGACTTTCATTGGTTAACATTTATAGAATTTTAATTTATTATTACTTTTGTCAGATTAAAGTTATTTCTGTGACCATTGTGACTTTTTCTTTCATTGACCAAAGGGTACCAACAATTTTGTCCACGTCTGTATATATATATATATTTTTTCCCCGTCACCTTTTTATTGAAAAAAAAACACACCAAAAGCTTAACCTATTCTAACCCTATACCACACTACCTTACCCATCACCCAGGGCTGACCTCCGCCTCATGTCTCTATCATGTCCGCATAGTCCAAAGACAGCTCTTCCACCACCACCCACATCTAGCCCTTTGCCCCATGTTCTCCCATGTCCGCATAGTCCAGGGTTAAATGCAGGCCTTTTTCAAAACCTCACCTCAAGTTACTAAAGAACAAAAATCTAGTGTGAAAGCAATTTTCAGCCCACCACCAGGGATAGTATGACTAGACTATGGTACGTCAAAAGCAAAGCCTCTCCAGAGGAGAGAAGCCGTACTGGTACCCAATCTTTCATACTCAAGAGAACGCACCTTCACCAGGCCACCCAAGATGTTCCTACAAACCTTGTCCACCGGGAGGACTTTCTGCTGCGTAGAAACTAAACACCGTGCATTCCCTGTGTAGAACTTAACCACTATGCTAACTAAAAAACTTGTGCACGGGTACCTCCTTCCCAGTTCTCTGAACACTCCATAGGCCCACTCCGCATAGGAGAGGCTGGCTAGCCTGGGCCAGCCAATGGAAGCTACGACCCGTTCATACACCTCTGTATTAAAAGGACAATGAAACAGGAAGTGCTCCATACTTTCCAGTATGGAGCCGCAGTCCTCCCGGGGACAACCCCTTTTATCAGAATTCCTGTACTTCAGGTTGTCCCTTACACACAGCCTCCCGTGAAAGCAGCACCAAGCCAAGTCCAAAAACTTCGAGGGGATCCTTGCAGAATTTAGCAACTGTAATCCCTTGTCTAGATCCCAGCTTGGGCAATCCTTGAGGGCCAGGGTCTTCTGAAAGGTTTTGTGGGTCCAGTGAACAATCTTTTCACCCTGCCCTGAGCCCAGTGACACAGAAAAATAACTTTTATCCGTCTGTTAGGTGGGCGGCGGCGGCCACTTTATGCAAGCTCAGTGCAACAGCACAGCATATGTGCGTTTGTGACATTCAAATCCAAGCTTACTATACTGTAATAATAATCTGGGTTTAAAAAAACACAAATTTTTGGCAATATCCTACATCTGGTGCCTTTGCAGCATTTGTCAGTGTGTGAGACAAGCTTGAAATATTTCAATAATTTTCAGGTTTTAAAAAAACACCCATTTTTGGCAAGACCCTACATCTGAGTCCTTTGCAGCATTTATCAGTGTGAAAGACAAGCTTAAAATACTTTAATAATTTTCTGGGTTTAAAAAAACACAAATTTTGGACCAAAAAACTGAATTTGCAGCCTCTGCTGCATCTGGTAGTTTGAGATACACGTGTTAGATACTGGTCTTCTATTCAGTTTTTTTTTTTTTAAAACACCCATTTTGGGCAAAATACTTAATTTTGCAGCCTATGCTGCATCTGTCAGTGTGAGATACAAGCTGGAAATACTGCAATTATATTCTGGGTTTAAAAAAGCACCCATTTTTGGCAAGCCCCTACATCTGGAGCCTATGCTGCATTTGTTAGTGTGATATACAAGCTTGAAATACGGCAATAATATTGTGGTTTTAATAAAACACCCATTTTTGGCAATACCCTACATCAGGGGCTTATGTTTCATCTGTCAGTGCGAGATACACGCATTAGATACTGGTGTTCTATTCTGTTATAAAAAAAAACACCCATTTTGGGCAAAGTACTTAATATTTCAGCCTTTGTTGCAGTTTTCAGTGTGAGTTACACACGTTAGATAATGCTGTTTTATTCTGTTATAAAAAAAACCACCCATTTTGGGAAAGATCCTAAATTTGAGAAATATGAGGAGAGCGTCAAATAAGGGACGTGGCCCAGGTCGTGGTGCTGCTGGTGGAGCTCATTTTGCAGGGAGAGGGCGTGGTTGACCTGTGCCAGCTACACGCACAAGTGAAATAGCTTCTTAAGGTGCGAGTAGGCTACAGAAGCTTCAGCGTTATTTGGTCGGGCTTAATGCGGCTCTACGAATGGTGAGGCCAGAACAAGTATAGGCATTAGTAGATTGGGTTGCTGATGGTGCCTCCAGTTCCTTTACATTGTCTCCCACTCAGTCTCCTGATGAAGATCAGAGTTGACACTTGCAGCCGATGTTTATCAGTCTTTCACCTCACCCCTTTGCAAATCAGCCAAGCAGTCTGTGCCCCAAGTCATGCAGCAGTATATTCTGCCTTTTGATGACTCTGCTAGCAGGGTTTCCCAGGGCTATCCACCTAGCCCTGCCCTATAAGTGCACCGATGCTCAACCACTTATGTTTCAAGATGAGTACATGGAGGACCGCCGCAGCACGTCTCGGATGATGAAACACAGGTGCCAACTGCTGTGGCTTTCTGCAGTGTGCAGACCGACAAGGAGGGCAGGGGTTAAGACTGGGTGGAAGATGATGTGGAGGACAATGAGGTCCTCGACCCCACATTGGATCAAGGTCATGCGAATGACTTGTGTAGTTTTGAGGAAGAGGCGTTGGTCGCACAGAGCCACCATCACAGCAGAAGAAGGAGCAGGGTGCAAAGGCGGCGGAGCGGCCATCCACTAGATCGTACAGCTGCTACTGCCCATTGCAGCAAGGGACTGAGCACACCAAAGTCAGCTCCAAGGAGTTACTGGCATGGCAGTTCTTCAGACAATGTGCTGATGACAAGACATGAGTGGTTTGCACGCTGTGCAATCAGAGCCTGAAAAGAGGCATAAACGTTCTCAACCTGAGTACAACCTGCATGAACAGGCATCTAAGTGCCAAGCACGAGCTTCAGTGGAGTAGACACCTCAAAAACCAAGAAAGGTCTCTGGCTCCTCCTGCTTCCTCTTCTGCTGCAGTCTCAGCCTCTTCATCCACCCCTGAAGTGACTGCCACCCTGCAAACTGAGGATCTGCCAGAAAAAACACCACCACTCGGGTCACCAAGCATCTCCACAATGTCCCACGGAAGCATTCAGCTCTCCTATCTCCCAAACACTGGAGCGGAAGAGGAAGTAACCCCCTACCCACCTGCAATCCCTGGCCCTGAATGCCAGGTCGAAAGCTGAGGGCAAGGACCTCTAAGGTAGTATTTTCCAAAATACTACCTGTACCACGGGCCACACAAGAAAGGCAACGGGAGATTAGGGAGATTAACAAATGGCTCAAGAACTGGTGTAGGAAGGAGGGGTTTGGGTTCCTGGAGAACTAGGCCGATTTTTCTATCGGCTACAGGCTCTATCATAGGGACGGGCTTCACCTCAATGGGGAAGGGGCAGCTGTGCTGGGGAGAAAGATGGCTAGAAGGTTGGAGGAGTGTTTAAACTAGGGACTGGGGGGGAGGGAAATTACATTATAGGAGGGAAAGATAGTGCAGATAGAGACCGGGGGCAAGGTAGTGGGACTGGGGGAGGAATGGAAGGAGGGACTAGAACAGTTCAGAAGGAAAGGTGTAGGGTAAAAAATATATAGAAACCTCTCAAATGTATGTATACTAATGCCAGAAGCCTGACTAATAAAACTGGGGAGCTGGAATTACTGATGTGTGAGGAGAACTATGACATAGTGGGAATAACTGAGACATGGCTGGATGATAGCTATGACTGGGCAGTTAATGTACAAGGTTACAGTCTGTTTAGAAAGGATCGTCAAAACCGGAGAGGGGGAGGGGTTTGCCTTTATGTAAAATCTTGTCTAAAGCCCACACTCCGCGAAGATATAAGTGAGGGGCATGAACATGTGGAGTCACTGTAGGTAGAGATACATGAAGCTAAAAACAACAATAAATTACTAATAGAAGTTTACTATAAACCACCTAATATACCAGAGTCCACAGAAAATCTACTACTAAACGAGATAGACGAGGCGGCAAATCATAATGTGGTTATTATGGGGGACTTCAACTACCCAGATATAGACTGGGAAACTGAAACTTGTATATCTCATAAGGGAAACAGGTTCTTGGCAATAACCAAAGACAATTACCTCTCCCAACTAGTTCAGGACCTGACTAGAGGGACGGCCATACTGGACTTAGTATTAACCAATAGGCCTGACAGAACAACAGACGTGCAGGTTGGGGGACACCTGGGAAATAGTGACCATAAAGTAATAACCTTCCAATTATCATTCAAAAGAACGTTTCTACAGGGAGGAACAAAAATACCAAACTTAAAAAAAGCTAAATTTAGCCAACTAAGAGAGGCCATAGGCCGAACTAACTGGGACAAGGTCCTCAAAAATAAAATACAGCCACGAAATGGGATATCTTTAAAAACATCCTAAAATCTCATTGTGAGAGGTACATACCATATGGTAATAAAAGGTTAAGGAACAAAAAGAAACCAATGTGGATAAATAGAACTGTAAAGAAAGCAATAAATGACAAAAAGAAATCATATAATTCACTGAAACAGGAGGGTAGCACGGAAGCAGTGAAAAACTATAAGGAAAAAAATAGAACATGTAAAAAACAAATAAAAGCGGCCAAACTAGAGACCGAGAGATTAATTGCCAAAGAGAGTAAAATTAACCCTAAAATGTTCTTCAATTATATAAATGTTAAAAAGTATAAATCTGAAGGTGTCGGCCCTTTAAAGAGTAATGAGGGGGAAGTCGCAGAGAGCGACGAGGAGAAAGCAAAGCTGTTAAATCGTTTTTTCTCCAATGTATTCACTGAGGAAATAAACTGTCAGATGACATGCAGAATGCAAAAATAAATTCCCCATTAAAAGTGTCCTGTCTGACCCAGGAAGAAGTACAACAGCGACTTAAAAAGATTAAAATAGATAAATCGCCAGGACCGGATGGCATACACCCCCGTATCCTAAAGGAATTAAGTAATGTCATAGCCAGCCCTTATTTCTGATATTTGCAGACTCTATACTGACAGGGAATGTCCCACAGGATTGGCGCATGGCAAATGTGGTGCCAATATTCAAAAAGGGGCCAAAAACAGAGCCTGGAAACTATAGGCCGGTAAGTTTAACATCTGTTGTGGGTAAACTGTTTGAAGGTTTTCTGAGAGATGCTATATTAGAGCATCTCAACGGAAATAAGCAAATAACACCATATCAGCATGGCTTTGTGAGGGATCGGTCATGTCAAACTAATTTAATCAGTTTCTGTGAGGTGGTAAGTTCTAGACTTGACATCGGCGAATCAATGGATGTCGTATATCTGGACTTCTCCAAAGCATTTGACACTGTACCACATAAAAGGTTGGTATATAAAATGAGAATGCTCGGACTGGGAGAAAACGTCTGTATGTGGGTAAGTAACTGGCTCAGTGATAGAAAACAGAGGGTGGTTATTAATGGTACACACTCAGATTGGGTCACTGTCACTAGTGGGGTACCTCAGGGGTCAGTATTGTAGAAGGCTTGCATAGTAAAGTATCAATTTTTGCAGATGACACTAAACTGTGTAAAGTAATTTACACTGATGAGGACAGTATACTACTGCAGAGCGATCTGGATAGATTGGAGGCTTGGGCAGATAAGTGGCAGATGAGGTTTAACACTGATTAATGTAAAGTTATGCACATGGGAAGGAAAAATGCAAGTCACCCGTACATACTAAATGGTATAACACTCGGTAACACTGACATGGAAAAGGATCTAGGAATTTCAATAAACAGCAAACTAAGGGTCCATTCACACGTCCGCAAAATGGATCCGCATCCGTTCCGCAATTTTGCGGAACGGGTGCAGACCCATTCATTTTAAATGGGGCTGGAATGTGCTGTCCACATCCACATTTGCGGATCTGCACTTCCGTATCCGTGCTTCCGTTTCCGCAAAAAAATAGAACATGTCCTATTCTTATAAACCTATAAATGCTGCTATAAAAACAACCATAGAATGCCCAGTAGAAATATAAATACTTTATTAGATCATCAATGGATCACAAAAATTCATAAAATATTTTTTACACAGATTTGCTATGGAGAATAATCAGCAAAACAGACTGGATGCAATAGTCCCCCCCGTCGGTGCCTCAAACACCCGCCAAGCAGATGAAAAACATGTCAGTGTAATATGCAGTGAGGCGACGAAGCTGAGGCGAAACGCGCGTCGGGGTTCCTTCCAGCCCTGTGTCCGGTGCCTCCACCCTTCATCATGTCTGTGGGTATGTTCACGTCCCCAGTGGATATTTTCTTTTGTGTGGGAGTTTGATCTTACAGCCTGGTATCCTTGATTTATTGTATATGGGCAGATTGCATCTGGATGTATTTGATGGATGTCATGTGACTTTGTGCTCCATTGTATCATTACTTTTGGGCTGCATTTTTTCATACAATAATCTTCCCCTGGGTTGTGCAGTGAGTTGAATATCACAGACACTTGTAGTGGATGTTCACTGACATTTTCTACTGGTGAATCACCTCACTGCATATTACACTGACATGTTTTTCATCTGCTTGGCGGGTGTTTGAGGCACCGACGGGGGGGGACTATTGCATCCAGTCTGTTTTGCTGATTATTCTCCATAGCAAATCTGTGTAAAAAATATTTTATGAATTTTTGTGATCCATTGATGATCTAATAAAGTATTTATATTTCTACTGGGCATTCTATGGTTGTTTTTATAGCAGCATTTATAGGTTTATATGATTGGTTCTCTGTTTGCCCCTATTTACGGTATTAAAGTGAGGCCTTCTTTCTTTTTTCGGTTCTATGTCCTATTCTTGTCCGCAATTGCGGACAAGAACAGGCATATTCTATTAGTGCCGGCAATGTGCGGTCCCCAAAATGCGGAATGCACATTGCCGCTTTCCGTTTTTTGCGGATCCATGGCTCCGTGTATCCGCAAAACACATTGCGGACGTGTGAATGGAGCCTAAGCTGCAAAAACCAGTGTCAGGCAGCTGCTGCCAAGGCCAATAAGATAATGGGTTGCATCAGAAGGGGCATAGATTCCCGTGATGAGAACATAGTCCTACCACTTTACAAATCGCTAGTCAGACCACACATGGAGTACTGTGTACAGTTCTGGGCTCCCGTAAACAAGGCAGACATAGCAGAGCTGGAGAAGGTCCAGAGGAGGGCATCTAAAGTAATAACTGGAATGGGGCAACTACAGTACCCTGAAAGATTATTAAAATTAGGGTTATTCACTTTAGAAAAAAGACGACTGAGGGGAGATCTGATTAATATGTATAAATATATCAGGGGTCAGTACAAAGATCTATCCCATCAGCTATTTATCCCCAGGACTGTGACTGTGACGAGGGGACATCCTCTGCGTCTGGAGGAAAGAAGGTTTGTACACAAACATAGAAGAGGATTCTTTGCAGTAAGAGCAGTGAGACTATGGAACTCTCTGCCTGAGGAGGTGGTGATGGTGAGTACAATAAAGGAATTCAAGAGGGGCCTGGATGTATTTCTGGAGCGTAATAATATTACAGGCTATATCTACTAGAGAGGGGTCGTTGATCCAGGGAGTTATTCTGATTGCCTGATTGGAGTCGGGAAGGAATTTTTTATTCCCCTAAAGTGGGGAAAATTGGCTTCTACCTCACAGTTTTTTTTTTTTTTGCCTTCCTCTGGATCAACTTACAGGATGGCAGGCCGAACTGGTGTCTTTTTTCGGCCTTATGTACTATGTTACTATGTTAGTATTTCAAAATTACTGGCCTTTGAAATTCTGTCATTCCTCCAGGTGGAGACATAGAGTTTTAAAAGCCTTATGGCGGTGGCTGTCCCACAGTATGTTGTGCCCAGCCGCCACTTCTTTTCCAGGTGTGACATGCCTTCCCTGCACAACCAAGTGGGGAACAAAATCAGGTGTGCACTATGCAAAGCCATCTTTGGCAAGGTCCACCGAACTTCTGATATGTGGCCCAGTAAGCACGGTCAGGGACATAATATCTCCCTAACAGCATACTAGGTAAATGCAGTGGCGGCTGGGCGGATAGCAGTTTGGCACATGTTTGCCTTCTGTTGCTTCCTCCTCCTACTCCGCTTCCTCATCCTCTACCGCCTCCTCATCCGCTCAGCGTAACAGCTTCACCACCAACTTCTGCACAGCAAGTGGTAAACGACAGCAGGCAGTTTTAAAACGTATCTGTTTGGGGGACAAACTCCACACCGTGCAGGAGCTGTGGACGTGCCTTGAACAACAGACTGATAAGTTGTTGGTGCCAGGGAGCCTCAAGCCGGGCCTGGTGGTGTGCGATAATGGGCGAAATCTCGTAGCAGCTTAGGGACTATCCGGTTTGATGCACATCCCTTGCCTGGCGTATGCGCTGAATTTGGTGGTGCAGAGGTTCCTTAAAAATTACCCTGATAAGTCAGAGCTGCTGCATAAAGTGTGGGCCGTCTGTGCACTTTTGGCGTTCTCACCCTGCTGCTGCTCGCCTGCCAGCGCTGAAGTGTAACTTCTGCCTCCAGCTCACCGCCTCATATGCAACGTGCCCACAAGGTGTCAGACTGTGCGAGAATCAGGCGATAGTGGAGTTTCAGCTGCAGCACACACGGTTGAGTCGCTCTGCGGAACAGTACCACTTCACTACAAATGACTGGGCCTCCATGCGAGATCTGTGTTCCTTGTTGTGCTGTTTTGAGTACTCCACCAAAATGGCCAGTGCCGATAACTCCGTTCTCAGTGTTACTATCCCACTTCTATCCTTGAAATGCTTCTGGCGATGATGGAAGAGGATGTGGCACAGGAAAAGGAGGAGGAGGAGGAAGAGGGATAATTTCATAGGGTTTCCGGCCAGTCATTCACAAGTGGTTCCGAGGGTGGGTTCCTGCACCCACAAATGCCAGGTACACAATTGTCCAGCCAGGGCAGAGTTCTGGAGGATGATGAGGTGGAGTAAGAAGAGGAGGAGATGAAGGAGGAGGAACCATGTACACAGCAGGGTGTCACCGAAACCAGCTCATGGCCATCACTGGAGTGTGGCTGGGGGGATACAGAGGACACAGACGATACACCTCCCACAGAGGACATATTTTCTTTTTGTTGCCTCTGGGCACCCTGGCACACATGAGCAATTACATGCTGCAGTGTGTTTGCAATGACCGCCGAGTTGCCCACATTCTAACTTGTGCTGATTACTGGGTGGCCACGCTGCTGGATCCCCATTACAAGGACAACGTACTGTCCTTAATTCCATTACTGGAGCGTGATCGTAAGATGCGCGAGTACAAGCGCACACTGGTAGACGCGCTGCTAGTGGCATTCCCACCTGACAACAGGGGCACAGTGGAAGCAAAAGGTGAAGGCAGAGGAGGAGGAAGAGGTCGCCAACAGAGCTGGGGCCCCACCAGCACCTCATAAGGCAGGGTTAGCATTGCCGAAATGTGGAAAAGCTTTGTCAGTACGCCAGAATAACCAGCACCACCAGCTGATATGGAACATCTTAGCCGGAGGCAGCATTTCAGCAACATGGTGGAGCAGTATGTGTGCACACGCCTACACGTACTGAATGATGGGTCTGCCCCCTTCAACTTCTGGGTCTCCAAATTGGGCACATGGTCCCATTATTGTATAACAATATTGCTTATATTTAGTATTGGTACACCCATTAATTTATGAATTACATTGGTTGATCACGTTTTTGGTTAGTACTGTGGGTATTGCGAGCAATATGAGCGCATATAGACATATATATACATGGTATCTTAATCAGGCTGAATGTGTGTGCATGTGTGGGAATTTTTAATGAGGTATTGAATGTACTGTATGTATTTATGGAGATTTTTGGACAGCATCACAGCAGTGGATGTATAGATTAATTTATGGTATTATTGATGAAGTATTATGTACTATTTATTATTTATTTATTAATCATTGGTATTTCATGAAAGCAATATGGACCTATTATGGTTCAGGTGTTAGTTCTTGTCCACTTGTTCCCCTTCCCTCCATCCTGTGTTTTCATAACTGCCCCCTCTTTTGTGCATTCTATTTCCCATTGTGTTATTATGGTTCTGGTGGCGTATGTCTGTAGTGACTATGGAGCTGACGGATGTTGAGGCTCAGATTGAAGAGTAGTGGGAAAGTCACTCTGTAATATTCGTTGCCATGGCCACACTAGTCGCTACAGGATTCACATAGATGGATCCTGATCATGCTATGAGGGACGGACTTAACTTACGTGTGTGAACGTCTCCTGACTGCGGGGAGGGCTGAGGTGACGTTGCGAATCTGTTTCCTGATTCAAGTATGGGTGGATGTGACGTACCTGGGCTGATAGCGCAGTAGATGGTATGATGTGGGCAGAGGTGACGTTATGGATCCTACTTCCGGTTTTCAGTATGGGAGGATGTGATGTAGTTGTGACGTAGGATGTGACAGAGTGAGGTATATGGTGTCGGGCGATTGGTTGATTCTCTCAGCTGGGCTCTATTTAAAGATGAGTATGTTGGCAGAATAGACACGCCCCTTTGAAAAAGCTGAACGAAACGTGCGTCGGGGTGCGCTCACCAAGGCTCCAAGGTTGGTGTCCCATTACTTTTAGATAGGTCTTGTATATGCCCGTTGTGATTATTTATATGTTGGATATATGTGGCACACCAATGTGCCTGATGTTTTGGATATGCTATCCATACACTATGTCCATTAACTTTTATAATTTGATTGGCATAGTATCTCCTGCATTACCACTGAAGTGCACGTTTTCCTTTGGCCTGTGGGTGAGATATTTTATCTCGGTCTAGCAATTCCAGGCCATTAGGAGGTGTGCACTAAGGGGGTACAGTAATCTTGTTTAACCTTGGTGAGTGCCACCACACTACTGTTTTATACTTATTATATTTATTATTGTCTATTTGGTTGTCCTTTATGTGACAATTTAATAAAATATTTTTGTTATTCATGTACATGTGTGTTCTTGTTTATTGGACCTATTGAGTTTGCGCTCATTGTTGTTGAGGAGTATTTCGGTTATAACGTATACAAACCCCTGTTCTGCATAGGTGACAGGGAATTAAATTTTAAAAAATTCTTCTTTAATTGACACGTGCACACTCCTTTCATTCAATGCTTAAAATTTGTCCCACTTTTCCGCTTGATAATATCTCATTTCAAACAATTAACCTCCCTTAGATGTGGTATCCCTTTCTCACGCTCCCTATCCGAAGTGCAACCCTGATTCGCCGCTAACCGTGATCAACATGGTAGGCGCAGAAAAGAACATCGAAAGTTGATAGAGCAGATATCCAATTGGATCGTGGACATCACGGGGACGTGCAACATGGTGGAGCAGTATGTGTGCACATGCCTACACGTACTGACTGATGGATCTGCCCCCTTCAACTTCTGGGTCTCCAAATTGGGCTCATGGCCCGAGCTTGCACTTTACGCCTTGGAGGTGCTGGCCTGCCCTGCAGCCAGTGTATTGTCTGAACATTTGTTTAGCACAACTGGAGGCCGATTATCACAGGTTATATTTCCCAATGTTTTGGTGTGTACCCTAATTTAAAAAATAAATACATTTCTAAACCAAAAAACAGTGTAGGCTACCTCCTCCACCGCCATTTCCACCTAAACCGCCGCATCCAGTGCCTCCTCAACCTCCTACTCCATATGGACCTCGTCCTTCTAGATCAAGATTATTATTTTTATTTTTACGGATTTTATGTTATTTGAAGTCATTTCCCTATCCACATTTGTTTGCAGAGCACTTTCCATGACATTTTTAGAGCCATTTTAGTGCTTAAAAGTTTGGGTCCCCATTGACTTCAATGGGGTTCAGGGTCAAGTTCGGGTCCTGAACTAGAACTTTTTTGTAAAGTTTGGCCGAACCCGTCGAACCTGAACATCCAGGTGTCCGCTCAACTCTAATTGTGATGCACTGTAAAGGGGATCAGACCCCCAAAAGTTGAAGTCCTAGAGTGGGACAAAAAAATTAAATGAAGTTTTCGAAAAATAGTTTCTAAAGTTTCAATAAAAAAAAAATTTAAACTGTGCTAATAAAAACTTTTTTTGTCACCTTACATCACTGAAATTTCATCAAAAAGGCATATGCCCCCCAAAAAAGTTCCATTCTAACTGTCACCTCATCCCTCAAAAAATGAGCCCCTACCTAAGACTATCGCCCAAAAAATATAAGACTATGGCTCTCAGACTATGGAGACACTAAAACATGATTTTCTTTTGCTTTAAAAATGCTTTTATTATGTTAAATGTAAAAAAAATAAAAAGTTTACATATTAAGTAAAAAAAAAACAATGTCAAAAAAGCCATTTTTGTCACCTTACATCACAAAAAATGTAATAGCAAGCAATAAAAAAGTAATATTCATACTAAAATAGTTTCAATCAAACCATCATCTCATTCCGCAAAAATTATACCCTACCTAAAGCAATCACCCAAAAACTGAAAAAACTATGGCTCTCAGACTATGGAGACACTAAAACTTGAATAAAGAAAAATTATATCATTGTGTAACACTTGCATACATAAAAAAGTTTACATATTAGGTATTGCCACGTCCGTAACGACCTGCTCTAAAAAATATCACATGACCTAACCCCTCAGATGATCACCGTAAAAAAATAAAAACTGCCATACACGTCCTATCTGAACATACCCCGTGCAGCTAGCACGTGTATAGACGTCATGGCAGCTCTTTAATTCAAGCACTGCAAAACTCTTGGAGTAAAGCTTCTGCCCCTGTCCTGCTTCTGTCACGGACAGCATACAGTTCAGTAATGCCGGCAAGGGACCAATCAGAGTGGTCCCTTGCCAGCAATCAATCTGATTGGTTAGTCTGTGCAGACTAAATAATCGGATTGCGGCAGTATAAAAGTGCCTGTTCCAGGCTCTGATCTGCACTCCGCAGATCAGAGCCTAAAATCAGGTAATGTGCCCACGTGCCCCCCAATCTGTGGGACCCATCTGTGCCCCCTCTGTGTGCCTCCAACCCCCTCCTGTGAGCCCTGCCTCTTTGCCGGTCAGGCGCTCCCCATTCTGCCATCTGTCCCCGCCTGCCCCTGATGCAGTTCCCCCTTCCATGTATCCTGCCTCCAATTGTGCCCCTGATATGGTCCCCCCATCCATGTATCCTGCCCCATCTGTGCCCCCTGCCCTGATGCAGTCCACCTGCTGTATTTGAGTCGCCGCCATCAGCAGCGAGTGTCAGCTGTATGTTGACATTCTGCTGTAACCCCTTAGATGCCGCGGCATCCAAGGGGTTAATAGACTGAGTGGGCTCCCTCTCTCAACCATCGGGGCTGCCACACTGAAATGGCAGCACCTGATGGGTGCCATGGCAACCGGACTCTTTGCAAAGGCGTCCGGTGTTGCCATCTATCAGGAAACCTGATAGTACTATATTTTGCAATGCAAGAGCCAGCCATCAGCCCCATTGGATCTTCAAGATCCAAGTGAGACTTAAAGGGATTCTGTCATCAGATTTAGCCCTCTAACCTAAAAATATCATCATGTCCAGACTAATAAGAATAATCCTAAACTGGCCTTATTAAACCTCACTGTAGCTCTATTTGCCCAAAAAACTGGTTTTTATAACCTGTCAATCACTTACTTAAGGTGCCCAAGGGGAGGTCCGTTAATACAGGGTGCCCGGCCGCACCCCTCGCCGTCTGGTGCCCAGCGCCGCCTTCCCTGTCTTCAGCGCCGCCTTCTACAGCTCAGAAATGGTTTGGATGGCACTCCGTGAATGAGTTCCGGTGCTCATCGTTAATGTCAGTCAGTATGTAATATATATAAGACTGCGGCACTCGAGTTGAAAGTAAATAGTTGTTTATTTATCCATCCAGAGAATTAAGGCCAACGTTAACGTTTCGGTCTCATCCCGAGACCTTGTTCACGGCCTAAGGTAAAATAATAAATTGAAGTACATATATTATATATAGGGTTGTACATAATCCTGGATTTTGGAGATATATATCGGGGTTGTATTATTGTACAAATCAATAAAGCATATAGTCATGTAGCAACATTAGAGATTGTGGGGTAAGGCTACAAGGTACACAGAAAAAACATGTCATGAAATATCTGAATATCATATATCAAAGGAGACCATAAGCGACCATTAGAAACAGCAGTCAGGTGCAGTGTAGCACAAAGGGTCAGAGGATTCCTAGTAAGCAAATAGAACCTGTAAAAGGAATGTATGATTCTCTATTAGTATAGGTTAGTGTTAGGGGGGACATTATAATTATGTGTGGATGCCAGGATGTATCAATATTCACGTATTAGTTATACATTGATATGGAATTCGAGCATTGACAATCTTATCATTGTCCAAATGGTGCCAATATTTACTTATGGTGAGACAGCAATAGACGGTGCAAGTCTGATATATAGGAGACAAAATGAGGAAAAGGATAGAGCTGCATTTGCGGGAACCAACCTGAGTTATAAGGAACGTCTGCTGTGGAGGATGGCATGTAGCGTGTGAGCCGCAGCCTGTGAAGTCGGATTACCGTGCGCCCGGTGTCACCGCGCGGGTGCATGTGACGTCACGGGACGTATTGTATCATTGCGCATGCGCGATAGCGCTAGTGAGGCGATTCAGGGCATGGGCATTCAGATTATGCTAGATTAGCTACATAAGGAAAAGAGGGGGATAGGACATATATACACCGATCGCCCCATATGATAATAAGTATAGGTGAACTGGTATAAGTAGTCAGAATATGAATAAGCAATGTAAATATATGGCAACCAGACAGTAAGGAAAATGAGAAAGTGAATATGGATATATCCATGCAAAGCTAATATAAAGGGCATGTAGAAAGATACGTCAAACGCTATACTATGCTATGTGAGAACACATACCACCCGTAGATGTGCTGTGGAGATCATTTAGTCTGAAAAAAGTGAAGGAAAGAGAAAGAAAGTTATTATCATTGAATATTACATCAAAACATTACTTATAACGTTATATATACACACTCGAGACTTCAACAGTAATTTCACATCAGTCAAGGTAACGTATTCACGTCTAGATCTATAGAACATATGAAAACCATTAATTGGGCAGAAATAATTTTTGCATATAGAACAAAATTAATGGTAATAAAGGCCAAAGTTATAGAACACAAAAATCGAAGTCCCTGTTCAGTCCGTGTGGTGATAGAGTATTCAATTCGAAAATCCAGAAGGATTCACATTGCTTTAATCGTGAAATCCGATTGCCTCCTCTCCTCGCTAACGGTACATGTTCCAATATTTGATATTGTAGTTGATTGATATGATGTTTTGCAGAAGTGAAATGATATGGAATAGGAAGTTCATTTTTTTGGGCATCGGATGTCAGATTTGTGTTTTGAAATCCGGTCCCGAATATTCTGAGTGGTCTCACCTACATAAGCTAGACCGCATGGACACTTGATGAGGTAAACTACATAAGAGGAGCTGCATGTGAAAAAATCCCTAGCATGGTATACCTTTCCTGAGTGAGGGTGTATAATTCTGTTGCCTTTCATTACATTTGTGCATTGGGCACAATTGAGGCAGGGATATGTACCTGTTCTTTTGGGTGCTAAGGTGATTTGTCTCAGTCTTGGTGTTAATGGACCTATATCGGCACGTACCAATTTATCTTTTAAGTTGGCCGGTCTCTTGTAACACATACGGACGGGTTGCTGAAATTCTGAAACAGTTGGATCATATTGATGTAAAATGGGCCAGTGTTTTTTAACTATTGACTGAATTTTAGGTGCAATCGGATGATAGGTCAGTACCAAAGGTACACGTGGCAATGGTGGTGGTTTAGGTAGAGTAGGGGAGCTGGACTGAACCAGGGAGAGTTCATGTTGGAGAAGTGTGGTAGGATACCCTCTCTCATGACATTTTTGTGTCATCTCAGTCAGACGTTTAAGCACTGGATCTTCAACAATTCGTGCTACTCGTTTGAATTGGGGGCGTGGAAGTGAATGTTTTGTATTTTTAGAATGACAGCTGGAGTAATGGAGAAGTGTGTTACGGTCCGTTGGTTTTCTATGTATATTAGTAGTGAGTTTGCCCTTCTTTGTTTTAATGACCACGGTGTCCAGGAAGCTGATAGACTGTGGATCAATATGGGAGGTGAAAGTTAAGTCTGGATCTTGTTTATTAATATGGTAAAAAAAAATGGAAAATGATGTTGCGTCCCCTTGCCAAATACGAAAAATATCGTCTATATATCGATACCACATGATGGCATGTGTTTGAAAAAGTCGGTGGGGATAGGCAAACAAAATCCTCTTCAAATGTAGCCATAAAGGTGTTCGCATAGGACGGCGCTACATTTGCCCCCATAGCGGTACCCCGTTTCAGGAGGTAGTAGTCGTCTCCAAACATAAAATAATTGTTTTGTAGTATATATTTTAGTAAAGTCACACAAAAGTCTTGTGATTCTGGGGAATAGTTAGATGTGGCTAGAAGTGATGTAACGGCCTGGACCCCCCTCTCATGAGAGATAGTGGTGTACAGGCTGTTAACATCAAGAGTAACCAAAAGGGACTCAGGGGCAACATCTACCAGATTAGCGATAATTGACAGAAAATTACTAGTGTCTAGGATGAAGGATCGTGTTTGTTTTACTAGAGGGGTAAGTATTTTTTCCAAGAAGATTGAGATTGGAGACAAAATTTAATCAGTTGAAGCTACAATTGGTCTGCCTGGAGGATTTGTGAGATTTTTATGTATTTTTGGCAATATATAAAAGACGGGAGTAACTGCGTTGTCGCTGATAAGAAAAGTGTATGTGGCCTTGTCGATGGTGTCTGTGCACAGATGATAATCAAGTAAGGCACTGACTTTTTTTTTTAATGCGAAAAATGGGGTTATAAGCCACCTTTTCGTAGGTAGATGTATCAGCTAACTGTCTATTAATCTCAGATATATAGGCTGAGGTGTCCATCACGACAATGGCCCCATCTTTGTCGGCTGGCTTGATAGTGAGACCGAAACGTTAACGTTGGCCTTAATTCTCTGGATGGATAAATAAACAACTATTTGCTTTAAACTCGAGTGCCGCGGTCTTATATATATATTACATGCCTTCTACAGCTCAGCGCCGCCTTCTCAATCCTCCCCGTCCCTCTGCCAGATCCTGTGCGGTCATATCAGGGTTTAATGAAGTGTGCATTAGACCGGCGCATGCGCACCTTGTTTAACTAAGCCGCTGCCATGGGGTCCGCACGGGCGCATCAGGCTGAGCCTAGTGCACAGGCGTGGGATCTGGCAGAGGGACGGGGAGGATTGCGGAGGCAGCGCTGAGCTGTAGAAGGCGGCGCTGAAGACAGGGAAGGCAACGCTAAAGACAGGGTAGGCGGAGCTGGGCACCGGACAAGGAGGGGTGTGGTCAGGCACCCTGTATTAACGGACTTCCCTTGGGCATCTTAAGTAAGTGACTGAGAGGTTATAAAAACCTGTTTTTTGGCAAATAGAGCCACAGTGAGGTTTAATAAGGCCAACTTAGGATTCTTCTTATTAGTCTGGACATGAGCATACAGTACAGACCAAAAGTTTGGACACACCTTCTCGTTCAAAGAGTTTTCTTTATTTTCATGACTATGAAAATTGTAGATTCACACTGGAGGCATCAAAACTATGAATTAACACATGTGGAATTATATACATAACAAAAAAGTGTGAAACAACTGAAAATATGTCATATTCTAGGTTCTTCAAAGTAGCCACCTTTTGCTTTGATTACTGCTTTGCACACTCTTGGCATTCTCTTGAGGAGCTTCAAGAGGTAGTCACCTGAAATGGTCTTCCAACAGTCTTGAAGGAGTTCCCAGAGATGCTTAGCACTTGTTGGCCCTTTTGCCTTCACTCTGCGGTCCAGCTCACCCCAAACCATCTCGATTGGGTTCAGGTCCGGTGACTGTGGAGGCCAGGTCATCTGGCGCAGCACCCCATCACTCTCCTTCATGGTCAAATAGCCCTTGCACAGCCTAGAGGTGTGTTTGGGGTCAATGTCCTGTTGAAAAATAAATGATGGTCCAACTAAACGCAAACCGGATAGAATAGCATGCCACTGCAAGATGCTGTGGTAGCCATGCTGGTTCAGTATGCCTTCAGTTTTGAATAAATCCCCAACAGTGTCACCAGCAAAGCACCCCCACACCATCACACCTCCTCCTCCATGCTTCACGGTGGGAACCAGGCATGTAGAGTCCATCCGTTCACCTTTTCTGCGTTGCACAAAGACACGGTGGTTGGAACCAAAGATCTCAAATTTGGACTCATCAGACCAAAGCACAGATTTCCACTGGTCTAATATCCATTCTGTGTGTTCTTTAGCCCAAACAAGTCTCTTCTGCTTGTTGCCTGTCCTTAGCAGTTGTTTCCTAGCAGATATTCTACCATGAAGGCCTGATTCACACAGTCTCCTCTTAACAGTTGTTCTAGAGATGTGTCTGCTGCTATAGCTCTGTGTGGCATTGACCTGGTCTCTAATCTGAGCTGCTGTTAACCTGCGATTTCTGAGGCTGGTGACTCGGATGAACTTATCCTCCGCAGCAGAGGTGACTCTTGGTCTTCCTTTCCTGGGGCTGTCCGCATTTGAGCCAGTTTCTTTGTAGCTCTCGATGGTTTTTGTGACTGCACTTGAGGACACTTTCAAACTTTTCCCAATTTTTCAGACTGACTGACCTTCATTTCTTAAAATAATGATGGCCACTTGTTTTTCTTTACTTAGCTGCTTTTTTCTTGCCATAATACAAATTCTAACAGTCTATTCAGTAGGACTATCAGCTGTGTATCCACCTGACTTCTCCACAACGCAACTGATGGTCCCAACCGCATTTATAAGGCAAGAAATCCGACTTATTAAACCTGATAGGGCACACCTTTGAAGTGAAAACTATTTCAGGCGACTACCTCTTGAAGCTCATCAAGAGAATGCCAAGAGTGTGCAAAGCAGTAATCAAAGCAAAAGGTGGCTACTTTGAAGAATGTAGAATATGACATATTTTCAGTTGTTTCACACTTTTTTGTTATGTATATAATTCCACATGTGTTAATTCATAGTTTTGATGCCTTCAGTGTGAATCTGCAATTTTCATAGTCATGTAAATAAAGAAAACTCTTTGAATGAGAAGGTGTGTCCAAACTTTATTTAAGGCTTTCCTCTGCTTATATAGTTGGTCCAACATGTGTAGGGTGGAGTTGCAATTTGTGGAAATGTTACATATGAGGCGCTATTGGAAAAACACCATTTTGCCTTTGCAGCTCAAGGAAGGCATGTTTTGCATGGTAAGAGTTACTGAAGTGCATATACAGTTTCCTCGTCAGTTTAAAGATGAGATTGAATATGTGCACCATGCAGGGCTCATGGGTCAACTTTCCTTGATGCAGCACCGATGTTCTTCCCTTTATTGTTGACCATGCTTCCGATCTTCAGTTGCTGAGGAGACAGCCAGCATTCAATTTCTTGGTTGATGAAGCGGAGCAGTTCCTCCCTGGTGTGACTCTGTTTACCCAGGCTAGCCAGATGCAGAACAGTGTGAGACCGCCATGCTTTGCATAGGTGGTATGCTGAAGGACAGCTGGGAACTGTGTATACAGTGGAGGACAAGGTGGAGGATGAGGAGGCAGAGGAGAACATTGGCACTAGATTCACAGCATGAGAACACAGAGATGACATTGCCATCACCAGGCTAAGTTGCTTCTGTGCCTGGGAAAGAACTACAATTACCCAGTGTGCCTTAAATGACGTATATTGCCCTCGACCACAGTTATAGCTCAACATCTCGGCGCTGCCGTGGACTGTATCGTACACTGACAGGCTCAAGGACTGGCCCACCTTCTGCTCAACATATATGCGCAGGGATGGTACATCTTTTTTCATGGCTTGGCACTCTCCACGTTGGGTGGGCACAAGCCATCAGTTCTTTGAAATGGTCAACCACATGTAATGGGAGTACAAGCAAGGTACAGGAGCACATTCAGTTTCTGAGCAGTTGGATGAGTGCATACTGTGGTCTTTTTGCAATCGCCTCAGTGATCGATTACTGACAAAATGCATGATGAGGAGTAAGAGGAGCATCAGGACCAGTAAACGATGGGAAGGAAACACAGCTCCCTTCTGCAGAGATTGTAGAGCTTTGAATTCTGGAGATGGGGTGCGGGCCATTGTGAGATGCAACAGTTGCTGCATCAGGTTGTACCACTACATTAGCACAACATTTTTCCTAGGCCACTTTATAGTGATTCTCCATGTGTTGACACAGGATTGTGGTGCCAACATTGGCACCCTGGCCACGCTTCACCTTCTGTCCACAGTTCCTACATACAGCCACGCTAACATCCTCTGGTGATTTGATGAAAAATTCCCACACCGGCATGTATGGTATTTCACCCCCACGATTCAGTGCTGACTGCCAGCCTCTGCTTCTATGAAGTAGTGCACCACTAGTTGTTTCCAGACAGATAGGCTCCTGGGTAGCAGACGGTCCACCTCAAGCACGTTTGGCTCCAGATCTCACACTGCTGCCACCCTGTTGGCACATAGCCACATTTGCATCTTGCTGGCTCAGCCGTACGCTGCTATCTTGCTGCTGTGTCTAAGGCAAGCTGCCACCCTCACCACCTGATGATGATGATGATGATGATGAAGCCCCCTCTTCACCTCGCTCCCACATGCAATTGGTTACATCATCATCCACTACTGTCCACTTTTCACTTATGTCACCCTCACCAATCTCATGGCTGTGTCCCTGACCGCTCGCGACACCTGCTTCCACGTGAACCTCATCATTGCTACTTGCATGCCTACAGGAGGAAACAGCTGAAATCTCCTTCAAATCTGCGCAGGGAAGTAGCTGCTGACTGTCCTCAATAAGCTTGTCCTCGCTGAAAAGCGGAGCAGAGCCGCCAGCATCCAATATTTCCCGAGCAAAAGTAGCAGAAAAATAAAGAGTCAGGTTCAGGACAGGGGAGGGCACAGAGCTTGTTCCTGGGCCATGCCAACTAAGTGTGGTGTCATAGGAACCCCACGACTCCTGGCTGTGGTTGTTTTATATTAGCTGAGATAATTTTGAAGACTGAGTCAACCATTCAAGGAAAGCTGGATTGCTGATGAAACATGACTGCTTAATGACACTGACAGCTTTGACTTGTTGCTGAGGCTGATGCTACCAACCCCCTTCTTCTGCTGCTACTTCAGCCAGCTCCAGCAACATTTTTGCCACTGCCCATTCCCTCAGAGGGCTATGGCATCTGTCTGTTGGAAATACCTGTACAGTAACAGTAACTGTATATGTAAAATAAGTTATTCAATGTCAATGTGGAATCCCTAATAACAGTTCAATTACACTACTTATTCACCCTGTCGCAGATCAGCAGATGTATTCCCATATGAAACGCGTAGGTACTCCGAATATATCTCTATTAGTTTATTACCATCCACCTACCCTGGTAGTTGCATCCCTGAACAGTAGGAGAGAGTTTGCCTCCCTGGAATAGAAACAAGCTTCCTAAGGAATCATCAGTGACAAGAGCCATTATTGAGGGCCACAGACACCTTTGCGCATGGTGGAGGACTTTTAGCTTCTGGCAGCCACACCATACTTCTGAGAGACAGATGAGTTTGCCTGTCCCAATGTTCAGCTTGGAGGGAAAGGACAAGGAATAGGACTGAGCACATCAACAGGAACAAGGTACACCTAACCCACAGCTCCAAGTCAAACCTAAAAAGCCTAGAAACAGTGGATTTGCAGACCTACTCTGTTGACATCAAGAGACTGCATTTTTGTACTGCTGCAACCAAAGTCATCAACAGTAAAAGTTGTGAGTTGCATCTTACCACTGTCTACCTCATTATTACTACTAATGGTTGTACCACCATTAACGGTACTGGCGTCATGACAAAAAACATCAAGGGACTCAGATGCAACAAGCACCCTAAGCACCCCTAACATCAAGGGCACCTCAACAACCATCTTGGCTGATGCTTCCTTACACAGAGTGTGCCCCGGAGGATTTCGTGCTGTCCACCTCAGCACTGTGCTGCCAGTCCAGGGAGGCTTTCTGCTAACCGTGAGTAAACTGATGAACTGTGTGTTATAATTTGGCCCTTCATCGGTCCATCGTGCACCTCACGTGTTGCCCCTGCGCTACTGGCTGGCTGCACATCATTAATAAATACAAGAGAACCAGTTCCATTGGCAGCCATACATTCCCAGGCCATGACACTACCACCACCATGCTTCACTGATGAGGTGGTATGCTTAGGATCATGAGCAGTTCCTTTCCTTCTCCATACTCTTCTCTTCCCATCACTCTGGTACAAGTTGATCTTGGTCTTATCTGTCCATAGGATGTTGTTCCAGAACTGTGAAAGCTTTTTTAGATGTCGTTTGACAAACTCTAATCTGGCCTTCCTGTTTTTGAGGCTCACCAATGGTTTACATCTTGTGGTAAATCCTCTGTGGTCAAGTCTTCTCTTGATTGTTGGCTTTGACACACATACACCTACCTCCTGGAGAGTGTTCTTGATCTGGCCAACTGTTGTGAAGGGTGTTTTCTTCACCAGGGAAATAATTCTTCCCCATCCATCACAGTTGTTTTCTGTGGTCTTCCAGGTCTTTTGGTGTTGTTGAGCTCAACTGTGTGTTCCTTCTTTTAAAGAATGTTCCAAACAGTTGTTTTGGCCACGCCTAATGTTTTTGCTATCTCTCTGATGTTTTTTTTTTTTTTTTCAACCTAACGATGGCTTGCTTCACTGATAGTGACAGCTCTTTGGATCTCATTTTGAGAGTTGACAGCAACAGATTCCGAATGCAAATAGCACACTTGAAATGAGCTCTGGACCTTTTATCTGCTCATTAAAATTGGGATATTGAGGGAATAACACACACCTGGCCATGGGACAGCTGAGAAGCCAATTGTCACATTACCTTTGGTTCCTCAACAAGTTGGAGGCACATATGCAAACTGTTGTAATTCCTACACCGTTCACCTGATTTCGATGTAAATACCCTCAAACTAAAGCTGACAGTCTGCAGTTAAAGCACATCTTGTTTGTTTCATTTCAAATCCATTGTGGTTGTGTATAGAGTCAAAAATGTTACAATTGTGAGGGGCGGAGCCTAGCCGTGACTGCAGATGGCTGTGTGAGACCTCGGCTCCTCCGTACTCAAGCTAATCAAGCCTCTTATAAAGCAGTGACCCACTTAAAAATGGTCAAATATGGGAGAGACAGGGGTGCTGACGCACCTGACACCCCGAGAACCCAAAAGAGCCAACAAGCCATGCAGAGATTCCTCAAAAAGAAGGCCCTCATCTCCCCAGGCGCAGGGCCTAAGATGGCGCCGGCAGCAGCATGTGCCGAAGATGGCGAAGACTCCGACGCAGCTAGCTCTCAAGGAGAAGTGGAGCTCCGCGACCCCTCACCAGTATCGAAGTCTTTCCTTACTAAGGTACTGGGACAGGCGCTGGAAAAGGCAATAAAGCCAGTGCTCTCTGAACTATCCGACATTAAAACGGAAATAACACAAATGGGGCACAGAGTGGAGTCTCTAGAAACCGCAACACAAGAGATAGTGGCACACTCCGCGGGAGTAGCGGAATATCTGGACTTCCATACCACAGAGATCAATAGAGCAATGCTAATGCTCGAAGATCAAGAGAATAGAAGCCGGAGGCGAAATGTTCGTATTAAGGGGTTACCCGAAACCTGGGCCTCTGAATCCTTGCGCAAAGTTGCCCTAGAAATATTCGCCGATCTCCTGGGTGAGGAGTCCGTTGGAGAGATAATAATAGAGCGGATCCATAGGGCGCTGAGACCTGCCCCAAAACCGGCTGAAAGGCCCAGAGACGTCATATGTGGACTGCTCTCATTTGTGGATACCGCTCGCATAATGGCGGCCGCGAGAGATAAAAAGCAAATAATCTATGATGGAGCAGAAATAGCCCTATACCAGGATATCGCGCCTACCACGCTTGCAAAAAGACGCACGATGAAGCCACTTCTGGACGAACTGAGAGCACACAAGATTCCCTACGTGTGGCTATACCCATTCGGACTTGCGATAATAAAAAATGGAAAACGCATCCCGATCCACACCCCAGATGACCTAGAAAGAGCCTGGGAAGCCATCGGTATTCGCCCAGTGGAAGTCGCCTCCTGGATGCCGCTGATACCATCTACAGACTTACCGAGCCTCCCGCAGATGGAATCCTGGAGGAAGATCCAGAAGAAGAAGTCCAAGTCAAACAGAGCGTCGGCCGAGATGAGTCCCCCACCGACCTGAAGGAGATCTGCAGGTCACAATCCAGGTTTCATGAAGGACGGTCAGAGAAGTAATACCTGACTCCAGATCTCCAGCGAGCGAATACCTCTTACAGGGTTTGAGCTCGGAGTTATTTTCTAATGTTTTTGAATGTTTAATATGTTTACTCACTTGTTATCTAACGTCATATGTCAGAGGGTGAGTCACTAAGACTCTGTGGCTTGCCCCAAAAATGGGGCCTGCGAATTTAGTATAGGCCTTATGATATACTAACACTGTATGCGAATAGATGAGTGACAATATTTGCATTTTGTCATCGCTCCATTATTGTGTGGCGTTCGTGTGCCATCTAGACATAGTACCACTGGCATCCCCCCCTTTTTTTTTCCCCTCCCCATCTCCGTTTCCCTCACCTCCCCAACCCCCCTCCCTTCTTTCCTACCTCCCTTCCCCAAATGCACGTGTCTCTACATTATAGAAAAAAAAAAAAAAAAGTGAAAAAGGCTTATATTATCCTAGCATGTGGATGACGAAATTAAAATACAGTGGTTTACGTCTAATACTTGCCTCATATAAGGTTCTGATACATTATCAGGTTATCAGGTTATTGATTTTAGAGATTCGTTTCTCCATCCCTAGAAGTAGGGAAAGACATGTTCAGCTTAGTGGGATCACCAACCAGCCTGTGAAAGATGGACTGGTTTGCAGGCTTGAAGTGCGAGGGATAAGTCCATCCTCTTACACCCTCCTAACTCGCATACACTAGATTTTGTAGTACTGTTTATTATTTTTTTTTCTCTTTTCCCTTTTTTCTTCCATAAATAATCTATCTTTCTTTTTCCTATTCTTTCCCCTTCTGTCTGTTTAATTCTACTACTCCTCCTCTTTTTTCTCCTTCCCCCTCCTACCCCCCCTGTAGATCGATCTAACTACATTGCATAGACAACCAGAGATCTGTCACCTGGGAGATAATGGCGGAAGTGAAAATAACAACATTTAACGTAAAGGGCCTCAACTCGCCTCAGAAGAGGGGCCAGGTTATGTTAGCCATAAAAAAAATGGGTGCTCACATAGTCTTTCTACAAGAGACACACCTAAAGCAGAAGAAAATACCAAATTTTCCTACGCGCGTATTTGACCAATGGTTTCATGGCGCCCACCCTACTTCAGCTTCCAAGGGAGTCTCCATTGCCATCCATCACTCAATATCTTTCACACTACACCAGCAGCACAAGGATGATGAGGGTAGACTCCTGATCCTGAAAGGTGAGATTGCTTCCCGAAAATATACTTTAGTTAACCTTTATGCACCTAACAAAGCTACGGTCCAATGGCTGCTTAAAACGCTCAATACCATTGAGCACTATGCAGAGGGCCAAGTGATTCTGGGCGCTGACCTTAACCTGGTCCTGAATCCTGAACTGGACTCATCTACCACAAAATCACACATTGCCCAGAAACACATTAGCAGGCTACACAAGAAGCTACAAAACCTGAAACTGATTGATGTATGGAGGACTAGTAGCAACCCTTCTGTGAAAGACTATTCTTTCTTCTCCATTCCGCACGGCTCCTATCAACGACTTGACCACATACTAATTTCTGCCTCTCTTTTGCCTGTCTCCAGCGCAGCCGAGATTGGGAACATCACCATCTCTGACCACGCTCCCTGCCACGTGACCCTTGCCCTCGCCTCCCTACCAAGGAGAGAATGGAATTGGAAACTAAACGAATCCCTATTGAACAACAGACTTCATATCGAACAGGTTAGATCTCAACTGGAATTGTATTTCGAGACCAATTCCACCGCACATAGCACCTCACCTATAGAATGGGAGGCCCATAAGGCATACATTAGGGGCTGCTTCATCTCTATTGGGACACGGGTCAAAAAGGAGCAGCAGAAGAACCTAGAATCCATTCTAGACCAGATTTCTAAGATTGAAAAACTTAACAAATTATCTTCTTGTAAAAAAAAACAGGCAGACTTAGTGGAACTGAGAACCCAGCTTAAAAAACTGTTAACTCAGAAAGTGAGGAAACAGTGGTTACACTTCCAGCACAAGGTGTACGCACATGGCGATAAGGGGGGTAAAATGATGACAGCAATCTTAAAAAAGGCTAAAAATTTGTCATATATCCCCAAGATAAGAAAGGTAGATGGTACTGTCACTCAGGAGACTCCGGAAATAGCTGAAGCTTTTCAAAAATTTTATGAGGACCTCTATAATCTAAACAAATATATTCCCCTCAACCAGGGTGATGCTAGGCGGACGCAGATCAAAAACTTCTTGGACTCACTAGAGCTCCCGGTAGTACGCACAGCCGATTTAGAATCCCTGACCACCCCAATTACACTAGCAGAAGTGAAATCCATTGTGAGCAGTTTCCCACCAGGGAAGAGCCCTGGACCAGACGGTCTGCCCCTCCTCTACTATAGGACTTTCCAAGACATCCTATTACCCAGACTCACTAACATATGCAACACACTCTTACAAGGTGGTCAGCTACCCAGACAGACACAAGAATCTTATGTCACTCTCATACATAAAGAAGGCAAAGATCCTCAGAACTGCGGAAGCTACAGGCCAATTTCCCTCTTGAACTTGGACCTAAAGATATGGGCCAAAATCCTAGCAACCAGACTAGGCAAGCTACTTCCTTACCTAATAGGCCCAGAACAGTCAGGATTCATCCAAGGTAGAGAAGGGAAAGATAACGCCCATAGAATCTTCCATGCAATCCATGCAGCCAAGACAAAGAAGTTCCAGTTGGCTCTGTTAAGCATAGATGCGGAAAAGGCATTTGACAGAGTCAACTGGAACTTTATGGAAATGGTGCTAAAAAAGTTTGCCATACCAGAACCTTTCATTCACTCAATACTCACTCTCTATCAGCAACCCCATGCCAGGTTGAAGGTTAATGGAACGCTGTCTCCAACCTTTGAGATCTCAAACGGTACCAGACAGGGGTGCCCATTGTCCCCCTCTCTGTTCATCTTGGTTGTGGAAACGCTTATCCAGTTAGTCAGACAGACACCTGAGATGCAAGGAGTAAGTCGGGGCGAGGCAGACTTGAAATGTACTGCTTTCGCTGACGATCTATTATTCCTGGTGACCAACCCTGAGATAGGATTAGACTAGAGTTGAGCGAACACCTGGATGTTCGGGTTCGAGAAGTTCGGCCGAACATCCCGGAAATGTTCGGGTTCGGGATCCGAACCCGATCCGAACTTCGTCCCGAACCCGAACCCCATTGAAGTCAATGGGGACCCGAACTTTTCGGCACTAAAAAGGCTGTAAAACAGCCCAGGAAAGAGCTAGAGGGCTGCAAAAGGCAGCAACATGTAGGTAAATCCCCTGCAAACAAATGTGGATAGGGAAATGAATTAAAATAAAAATTAAATAAATAAAAATTAACCAAAATCAATTGGAGAGAGGTTCCATAGCAGAGAATCTGGCTTCCCGTCACCCACCACTGGAACAATTCTCGTAAGAAGCAGGGCGGCAATACCAGAGGGTTAGACGGATCGTTAGTGATAGGGATATGTGTCAAACAAGATTAGACGATATGACCAATAAATTTAGAGAGCGAGGCTACCCCCCTGATCTATTGAAAATACAGCGTAATAAAGCTGAGATTACACCACCAGATAGAACTAAGAAAGAAACAAGGATCCCCTTAGTGATTAAATACCATCCCTGGTCCCAGCGCCTTAGGACTATTGTTAATCAACATTGGCACATATTATCTAAGTCCTATCCACGGATAGGAGAGTTCCAGAGGCCACCCATGATATGCTATAAACGGGCAGAAAATATTAGGGATAAAATAGTCCGGGCGGATGTGGGAAGTAATAAAATAGAAAGAGGACAGAGTACTTTATCTACACCTAGACGGGGCACTTTTCCTTGTTTAAACTGTGTCAATTGTTCCAGCGTTATAAAGGGTTCATGTTTCTCCCACCCTCACTCAGGTGAAAATATTCCAATAAGGGGCACGTTCACTTGTGATAGTAGATTTGTGGTTTACATTCTTAAATGTCCATGTGGATTACTATATGTGGGGGAAACCTCAATGAGAATGAAGGACAGACTAAGTAAACACAAATCTACTATCCGTAAACAGAATTTATTACTCCCAATACCCCTTCATTTTTATGATAAAAAACACAACATCTCGCAGTTGAGGTATCAGATTATTGAAGGTGTATCATTACCCCGTCGAGGGGGTGACAGAAATAAATTGTTATTGAAAAGGGAGGCTTACTGGATCCATCGTCTTCAGACAATGGAGCCCAGGGGCCTCAATCGTGAGTACAATGTGTCCTGCTTCCTATAAGGCATTCGGCCTTATGCAATCTGATAAATATATTTCTTTTTTTCTTCAGCATGATTAATCACTGCAAGAATGGACTATGTGACTGAAAATCTTCGCCAGTATAGAGTGGATATGTTTTTTGCGAATTTTCAATTGCGAATTTTCAGTTGCGAATTTTCAGTTGCGAATTTTCAATTGCGAATTTTTCAATGCGAATTTTTCATTGCGATTATTTGATATGCGAATTTTATTTAATGAGGGAGGCGGAGCTTCTTTGATGATGTCAGTTCCTTTGTGTTTCATTTATGTATAAATAGCTGGAGTGTAAGATGTTTTATGCAGTCTGATGAAAGCACATCTGTGCTGAAACGCGTCACTATGCCATTTTGAATATGTGACTGAATAAATCTACATTGTGATCTACATCAGCGAAGTGCCGGTCCTTTCCTTTGAAACCACCACTGGAACAGTCCATTCTCAGATATTTAGGCCCCGGCACCCAGGCAGAGGAGAGAGGTCCCGTAACAGAGAATCTGTCTTCATGTCAGCAGAGAATTAGTCTGCATGTCATAGCAGAGAATGAGGCTTCACGTCAGCCACCACTGCAACAGTCCATTGGCATATATTTAGGCCCCGCACCCAGGCAGAGGAGGGAGGTCCCGTAACAGAGAATCTGTCTTCATGTCAGCAGAGAATTAGTCTGCATGTCATAGCAGAGAATGAGGCTTCACGTCAGCCACCACTGCAACAGTCCATTGGCATATATTTAGGCCCAGCACACACACAGGCAGAGGAGAGAGGTCCCGTAACAGAGAATCTGGCTTCATGTCAGCAGAGAATCAGTCTGCATGTCATAGCAGAGAATGAGGCTTCACGTCAGCCACCACTGCAACAGTCCATTGGCATATATTTAGGCCCAGCACACACACAGGCAGAGGAGAGAGGTCCCGTAACAGAGGATCTGGCTTCATGTCAGCAGAGAATCAGTCTGCATGTCATAGCAGAGAATCAGGCTTCACGTCAGCCACCACTGCAACAGTCCATTGTCATAAATTTAGGCCCAGCACCCAGGCAGAGGAGAGAGGTCCCGTAACAGACAATCTGGCTTCATGTCAGCAGAGAATTAGTCTGCATGTCATAGCAGAGAATGAGGCTTCACGTCAGCCACCACTGCAACAGTCCATTGGCATATATTTAGGCCCAGCACACACACAGGCAGAGGAGAGAGGTCCCGTAACAGAGAATCTGTCTTCATGTCAGCAGAGAATTAGTCTGCATGTCATAGCAGAGAATGAGGCTTCACGTCAGCCACCACTGCAACAGTCCATTGGCATATATTTAGGCCCAGCACCCAGGCAGAGGAGGGAGGTCCCGTAACAGAGAATCTGGCTTCATGTCAGCAGAGAATCAGTCTGCATGTCATAGCAGAGAATGAGGCTTCACGTCAGCCACCACTGCAACAGTCCATTGGCATATATTTAGGCCTAGCACACAGGCAGAGGAGAGAGGTCCCGTAACAGACAATCTGGCTTCATGTCAGCAGAGAATCAGTCTGCATGTCATAGCAGAGAATGAGGCTTCACGTCAGCCACCACTGCAACAGTCCATTGGCATATATTTAGGCCCAGCACACACACAGGCAGAGGAGAGAGGTCCCGTAACAGAGAATCTGGCTTCATGTCAGCAGAGAATCAGTCTGCATGTCATAGCAGAGAATGAGGCTTCACGTCAGCCACCACTGCAACAGTCCATTGGCATATATTTAGGCCTAGCACACAGGCAGAGCAGAGAGGTCCCGTAACATACAATCTGGCTTCATGACAGCAGAGAATCAGTCTGCATGTCATAGCAGAGAATCAGGCTTCACGTCAGCCACCACTGCAACAGTCCATTGTCATAAATTTAGGCCCAGCACCCAGGCAGAGGAGAGAGGTCCCGTAACAGACAATCTGGCTTCATGTCAGCAGAGAATTAGTCTGCATGTCATAGCAGAGAATCAGGCTTCATGTCAGCCACCACTGCAACAGTCCATTGGCATATATTTAGGCCTAGCACACAGGCAGAGGAGAGGTTCATTCAACTTTGGGTAGCCTCGCAATATAATGGTAAAATGAAAATAAAAATAGGATTGAATGAGGAAGTGCCCTGGAGTCCAATAATATATGGTTATGGGGAGGTAGTTAATGTCTAATCTGGACAAGGGACGGACAGGTCCTGTGGGATCCATGCCTGGTTCATTTTTATGAACGTCAGCTTGTCCACATTGGCTGTAGACAGGCGGCTGCGTTTGTCTGTAATGACGCCCCCTGCCGTGCTGAATACACGTTCAGACAAAACGCTGGCTGCCGGGCAGGCCAGCACCTCCAAGGCATAAAAGGCTAGCTCTGGCCACGTGGACAATTTAGAGACCCAGAAGTTGAATGGGGCCGAACCATCAGTCAGTACGTGGAGGGGTGTGCACACGTACTGTTCCACCATGTTAGTGAAATGTTGCCTCCTGCTAACACGTTGCGTATCAGGTGGTGGTGCAGTTAGCTGTGGCGTGTTGACAAAAGTTTTCCACATCTCTGCCATGCTAACCCTGCCCTCAGAGGAGCTGGCCGTGACACAGCTGCCTTGGCGACCTCTTGCTCCTCCTCTGCCTTGGCCTTGGGCTTCCACTTGTTCCCCTGTGACATTTGGGAATGCTCTCAGTAGCGCGTCTACCAACGTGCGCTTGTACTCGCGCATCTTCCTATCATGCTCCAGTGCAGGAAGTAAGGTGGGCACATTGTCTTTGTAGCGTGGATCCAGCAGGGTGGCAACCCAGTAGTCCGCACAGGTTAAAATGTGGGCAACTCTGCTGTCGTTGCGCAGGCACTGCAGCATGTAGTCGCTCATGTGTGCCAGGCTGCCCAGGGGTAAGGACAAGCTGTCCTCTGTGGGAGGCGTATCGTCATCGTCCTGCCTTTCCCCCCAGCCACGCACCAGTGATGGACCCGAGCTGCGTTGGGTGCCACCCCGCTGTGACCATGCTTCATCCTCATCCTCCTCCACCTCCTCCTCATCCTCGTCCTCCTCGTCCTCCAGTAGTGGGCCCTGGCTGGCCACATTTGTACCTGGCCTCTGCTGTTGCCAAAAACCTCCCTCTGAGTCACTTCGAAGAGACTGGCCTGAAAGTGCTAAAAATGACCCCTCTTCCTCCTCCTCCTCCTCCTCCTCCTGGGCCACCTCCTCTTCCATCATCGCCCTAAGTGTTTTCTCAAGGAGACATAGAAGTGGTATTGTAACGCTGATAACGGTGTCATCGCCACTGGCCATGTTGGTGGAGTACTCGAAACAGCGCAACAGGGCACACAGGTCTCGCATGGAGGCCCAGTCATTGGTGGTGAAGTGGTGCTGTTCTGTAGTGCGACTGACCCGTGCGTGCTGCAGCTGAAACTCCACTATGGCCTGCTGCTGCTCGCACAGTCTGTCCAGCATGTGCAAGGTGGAGTTCCACCTGGTGGGCACGTCGCATATGAGGCGGTGAGCGGGAAGGCCGAAGTTACGCTGTAGCGCAGACAGGCGAGCAGCAGCAGGATGTGAACGCCGGAAGCGCGAACAGACGGCCCGCACTTTATGCAGCAGCTCTGACATGTCGGGGTAGTTGTGAATGAACTTCTGCACCACCAAATTCAGCACATGCGCCAAGCAAGGGATGTGCGTCAAATTGGCTAGTCCCAGAGCTGCAACGAGATTTCGCCCATTATCACACACCACCAGGCCGGGCTTGAGGCTCACCGGCAGCAACCACTCGTCGGTCTGTTGTTCAATACCCCGCCACAACTCCTGTGCGGTGTGGGGCCTGTCCCCCAAACATATGAGTTTCAGAATGGCCTGCTGACGTTTACCCCGGGCTGTGCTGAAGTTGGTGGTGAAGGTGTGTGGCTGACTGGATGAGCAGGTGGAAGAAGAGGAGGAGGAAGCCGAGAAGGAGGAGGTGGCAACAGGAGGCAAAGAATGTTGCCCTGCGATCCTTGGCGGCGGAAGGACGTGCGCCAAACAGCTCTCCGCCTGGGGCCCAGCTGCCACTACATTTACCCAGTGTGCAGTTAGGGAGATATAGCGTCCCTGGCCGTGCTTACTGGTCCACGTATCTGTGGTTAGGTGGACCTTGCTACAGATGGCGTTGCGCAGTGCACACTTGATTTTATGGGATACTTGGTTGTGCAGGGAAGGCACGGCTCTCTTGGAGAAGTAGTGCCGGCTGGGAACAACATACTGTGGGACAGCAAGCGACATGAGCTGTTTGAAGCTGTCTGTGTCCACCAGCCTAAATGACAGCATTTCATAGGCCAGTAGTTTAGAAATGCTGGCATTCAGGGCCAGGGATCGAGGGTGGCTAGGTGGGAATTTACGCTTTCTATCAAATGTTTGTGAGATGGAGAGCTGAACGCTGGCGTGTGACATGGTTGAGACGCTTGGTGACGGAGGTGGTGGTGGTGGTGTTGGTGGTACATCCCCTGTTTGCTGGGCGGCAGGTGCCAACGTTCCTCCAGAGGCGGAGGAAGAGGCCGAGGCGGCAGCAGCAGAATAGGCCGAGGCGGCAGCAGCAGAAGAGGTAGCAGGGGGAGCCTGAGTGACTTCCTTGGTTTTAAGGTGTTTACTCCACTGCAGTTCATGCTTTGCATGCAGGTGCCTGGTCATGCAGGTTGTGCTCAGGTTCAGAACGTTAATGCCTCGCTTCAGGCTCTGATGGCACAGCGTGCAAACCACTCGGGTCTTGTCGTCAGCACATTGTTTGAAGAAGTGCCATGCCAGGGAACTCCTTGAAGCTGCCTTTGGGGTGCTCGGTCCCAGATGGCGGCGGTCAGTAGCAGGCGGAGTCTCTTGGCGGCGGGTGTTCTGCTTTTGCCCACTGCTCCCTCTTTTGCTACGCTGTTGGCTCGGTCTCACCACTGCCTCTTCCTCCGAACTGTGAAAGTCAGTGGCACGACCTTCATTCCATGTGGGGTCTAGGACCTCATCGTCCCCTGCATCGTCTTCCACCCAGTCTTGATCCCTGACCTCCTGTTCAGTCTGCACACTGCAGAAAGACGCAGCAGTTGGCACCTGTGTTTCGTCATCATCAGAGACATGCTGAGGTGGTATTCCCATGTCCTCATCATCAGAAAACATAAGTGGTTGTGCGTCAGTGCATTCTATGTCTTTCACCGCTGGGGAAGGGCTAGGTGGATGCCCTTGGGAAACCCTGCCAGCGGAGTCTTCAAACAGCATAAGAGACTGCTGCATAACTTGAGGCTGAGACAGTTTCCCTGGTATGCATGGGGGTGATGTGACAGACTGATGGGGTTGGTTTTCAGGCGCCATCTGTGCGCTTTCTGCAGAAGACTGGGTGGGAGATAATGTGAACGTGCTGGATCCACTGTCGGCCACCCAATTGACTAATGCCTGTACCTGCTCAGGCCTTACCATCCTTAGAACGGCATTGGGCCCCACCATATATCGCTGTAAATTCTGGCGGCTACTGGGACCTGAGGTAGTTGGTACACTAGGACGTGTGGATGTGGCAGAACGGCCACGTCCTCTCCCAGCACCAGAGGGTCCACTAACACCACCACGACCATGTCCACGTCCGCGTCCCTTACTAGATGTTTTTCTCACTGTTATGGTTCACCACAACAACAAATATATTATTTGGCCCAATGTATTGTATTCAAATTCAGCGGGATATAAATTTGAGGCCTAGTATTTAGGCGCTGGGTGACCGGTATGGATTTAGTGACAGAATTAGACTTGGAAATGCACAGAAGCGTGTGTGTGTGAAGTTATTCTGAATGACCCAATGTGCACCTTGAATATTATATACCCTTTTAGGGATAGATTTCAAATAGCTCTGATATAGCAGAAACCACTAAATTATGAAATTGCTAAATTGGGAATTGTATTTCAACCCAGAACAAAAAATGTGCTTTGACGGACACTAAATAACTCGCCCAGCTACAGCACTAACGAGAGATTTAGCAGGATATAAATTTGAGGCCTAGTATTTAGGCGCTGGGTGACAGGTATGGGTTTAGTGACAGAATTAGACTTGGAAATACACAGTAGCGGGTGTGTGTGAAGTTATTCTGAATGACCCAATGTGCACCTTGAATATTATATACCCTTTTAGGGATAGATTTCAAATAGCTCTGATATAGCAGAAACCACTAAATTATGAAATTGCTAAATTGGGAATTGTATTTCAACCCAGAACAAGAAATGTTCTTGAACGGACACTAAATAACTCGCCCAGCTACAGCACTAAGGACAGATTTAGCTGGATATAAATTTGAGGCCTAGTATTTAGGCGCTGGGTGACAGGTATGGGTTTAGTGACAGAATTAGACTTGGAAATACACAGTAGCGGGTGTGTGTGAAGTTATTCTGAATGACCCAATGTGCACCTTGAATATTATATACCCTTTTAGGGATAGATTTCAAATAGCTCTGATATAGCAGAAACCACTAAATTATGAAATTGCTAAATTGGGAATTGTATTTCAACCCAGAACAAGAAATGTGCTTGAACGGACACTAAATAACTCGCCCAGCTACAGCACTAAGGACAGATTTAGCTGGATATAAATTTGAGGCCTAGTATTTAGGCGCTGGGTGACAGGTATGGGTTTAGTGACAGAATTAGACTTGGAAATACACAGTAGCGGGTGTGTGTGAAGTTATTCTGAATGACCCAATGTGCACCTTGAATATTATATACCCTTTTAGGGATAGATTTCAAATAGCTCTGATATAGCAGAAACCACTAAATTATGAAATTGCTAAATTGGGAATTGTATTTCAACCCAGAACAAGAAATGTGCTTGAACGGACACTAAATAACTCGCCCAGCTACAGCACTAACGAGAGATTTAGCAGGATATAAATTTGAGGCCTAGTATTTAGGCGCTGGGTGACAGGTATGGGTTTAGTGACAGAATTAGACTTGGAAATACACAGTAGCGGGTGTGTGTGAAGTTATTCTGAATGACCCAATGTGCACCTTGAATATTATATACCCTTTTAGGGATAGATTTCAAATAGCTCTGATATAGCAGAAACCACTAAATTATGAAATTGCTAAATTGGGAATTGTATTTCAACCCAGAACAAGAAATGTGCTTGAACGGACACTAAATAACTCGCCCAGCTACAGCACTAACAAGAGATTTAGCAGGATATAAATTTGAGGCCTAGTATTTAGGCGCTGGGTGACAGGTATGGGTTTAGTGACAGAATTAGACTTGGAAATGCACAGTAGCGGGTGTGTGTGAAGTTATTCTGAATGTCCCTATGTGCACCTTCAATATGATCTACCCTTTTAGGGATAGATTTCAAATAGCTCTGATATAGCAGAAACCACTAAATTATGAAATTGCTAAATTGGGAATTGTATTTCAACCCAGAACAAGAAATGTGCTTGAACGGACACTAAATAACTCGCCCAGCTACAGCACTAACGAGAGATTTAGCAGGATATAAATTTGAGGCCTAGTATTTAGGCGCTGGGTGACAGGTATGGGTTTAGTGACAGAATTAGACTTGGAAATACACAGTAGCGGGTGTGTGTGAAGTTATTCTGAATGACCCAATGTGCACCTTGAATATTATATACCCTTTTAGGGATAGATTTCAAATAGCTCTGATATAGCAGAAACCACTAAATTATGAAATTGCTAAATTGGGAATTGTATTTCAACCCAGAACAAGAAATGTGCTTGAACGGACACTAAATAACTCGCCCAGCTACAGCACTAACGAGAGATTTAGCAGGATATAAATTTGAGGCCTAGTATTTAGGCGCTGGGTGACAGGTATGGGTTTAGTGACAGAATTAGACTTGGAAATACACAGTAGCGGGTGTGTGTGAAGTTATTCTGAATGACCCAATGTGCACCTTGAATATTATATACCCTTTTAGGGATAGATTTCAAATAGCTCTGATATAGCAGAAACCACTAAATTATGAAATTGCTAAATTGGGAATTGTATTTCAACCCAGAACAAGAAATGTGCTTGAACGGACACTAAATAACTCGCCCAGCTACAGCACTAACGAGAGATTTAGCAGGATATAAATTTGAGGCCTAGTATTTAGGCGCTGGGTGACAGGTATGGGTTTAGTGACAGAATTAGACTTGGAAATGCACAGTAGCGGGTGTGTGAAGTTATTCTGAATGTCCCTATGTGCACCTTCAATATGATCTACCCTTTTAGGGATAGATTTCAAATAGCTCTGATATAGCAGAAACCACTAAATTATGAAATTGCTAAATTGGGAATTGTATTTCAACCCAGAACAAGAAATGTGCTTGAACGGACACTAAATAACTCGCCCAGCTACAGCACTAAGGACAGATTTAGCTGGATATAAATTTGAGGCCTAGTATTTAGGCGCTGGGTGACAGGTATGGGTTTAGTGACAGAATTAGACTTGGAAATGCACAGTAGCGGGTGTGTGAAGTTATTCTGAATGACCCTATGTGCACCTTGAATATTATATACCCTTTTAGGGATAGATTTCAAATAGCTCTGATACAGCAGAAACCACTAAATTTTTAAATTGCTAAATTGGGAATTGTATTTCAACCCAGAACAAAAAATGTGCTTTGACGGACACTAAATAACTTTCCCAGCCACAACAGGACAGCGGTAACGAGAGATTTAGCGGGATATAAATTTGAGGCCTAGTATTTAGGCGCTGGGTGACCGGTATGGATTTAGTGACAGAATTAGACTGGGATATGGCCAAAAAATAACCACACTATTGCTGGTTAAATGCACTTGGTGATGGGCGCAGCTTGCCCCTGATGTAGTATATGGCCAAAAAATGAACAGACTATTGCTGGTTAAATGCACTTGGTGTCACAGCTTGACCAACCACACTACTGAGGGTTAAATGCACTTGGTGACGGGCGCAGCTTGCCCCTGATTTAGTATATGGCCAAAAAATGAACAGACTATTGCTGGTTAAATGCACTTGGTGTGATAGCTTGACCAACCACACTACTGAGGGTTAAATGCACTTGGTGTGACAGCTTCACCCTGATGTAGGCTTTAGCCAAAAAACAACCACACCATTGAGGGTTAAATGCACTTGGTCGCAGCTTGTGCTGGCACACCACAAGACACAAAATGGCCGCCGATCACCCCAGAAAAATGTGACTGACAAACGGTCTGGGCAGCCTAAAAACAGTGAGCAATTGAGGATCAGCAGCTCAATGATCCACAGCTGCAGATCGATCAGTTAATCAAGTCCTTTGGAGGAGTTAATCTGCCTAATCTCGCCCTACTGTCGCAGCCGCAACCTCTCCCTACGCTAATCAGAGCAGAGTGACGGGCGGCGCTATGTGACTCCAGCTTAAATAGAGGCTGGGTCACATGGTGCTCTGGCCAATCACAGCCATGCCAATAGTAGGCATGGCTGTGATGGCCTCTTGGGGCAAGTAGTATGACGCTTGTTGATTGGCTGCTTTGCAGCCTTTCAAAAAGCGCCAAGAAAGCGTCACAAAAGCGCGAAGAAAGCGACGAACACCGAACCCGAACCCGGACTTTTACGAAAATGTCCGGGTTCGGGTCCGTGTCACGGACACCCCAAAATTCGGTACGAACCCGAACTATACAGTTCGAGTTCGCTCATCCCTAGATTAGACCACTTGACCAAGAAAATAGAGATCTTTAGCCACATTTTAGACTTCAAGGTCAATCATTCTAAATCCGAAATATTAAATATTTCATTCCCTGAAGCACGAGCTGCTTCCCTCCGGACCCAACTGCCCTTCCACTGGACCAAAGGCCCCTTAAAATATCTCGGGATATTAATACCTAATAGCCTAGAGGAATTATTCGCATGTAACTTCACTCCCCTCAAAAGCGACACTGCACGACTACTACAAAAATACAACCTGCCATACTTATCCTGGATGGGTAGAAAGAACGTGATCAAAGCCTATGTTTTCCCTAAGATCCTGTATGTAATGCAAATGGTCCCGATCCACTTGCCGAAAACATTTTTCCAGGAGATTAGGAGACTTTTTTCACAGTTCTTATGGAACGGTAGGCGATCTAGGATATTGCATTCCCTCTTAATTAGACATAAACTTAGGGGTGGGCTGGGCCTCCCGGATGTGGCAAAGTACTACCAGGCAATGCAGCTAAATAGATGGCTAGAATCCGTTGACCCTAAGAGACGACCAGATGTGTATGACCTAATGCAACAAAATGTGGGACCTATGCTCCAGAGACTCCTCTGGCTGCCCGAAACAAGGTCAGGTAAGGACAAGGATCTCGACCCCTTATTGAAAGGGATCAGAGAGACTTGGAGAGAACTAAATAATACATTAGCTCCTAACCCATCTCCGCTGTTGCCAGCAAACCTTATTCCCGACTTATTAGGTAAGAGTAGTGATATTCACCCCGAAATATGGGCCTCCTTGACTCAAACTAGAATAGGTGACTTATCTCTGAACACTGAAGAGACCATTTTAAGCAAAATACCGGAGCGAATTAAAGACTCGCCAGGTTTCTTTCTAACAAGGGCATACTTAGGTGCTGTGTGCGGTGGATTGGGAAAGAGGTGCACACCAAGTAGATCTTTAACCGATTTTGAAAAAGCAATACTCTCCCCCCTCCCTAACCAGAGGAGGATCGCATCACTCTATACCTTGGTGGGAGCCGAGGGCGAGGCGAAAAAACCACTATATATAAGGGAATGGGAGAAAGAACTTGACACTGTCTTTTCTGATCATGATCTTAAAAAGATTCTAGCATTTTCACATGGAACTTCACCGTGTATACGCCTACAAGAAAACCACTTCAAGCTTCTTACCAGATGGTATAGAACTCCAGAGTTCTTACATAGATGTGGTGTGGCCCCTGATCGACTGTGCTGGAGATGTGGCAAAGACACAGGCTCTCTGTCTCATATTTGGTGGTCGTGCCCACTGATCACACCATTTTGGGATAACATCACCAAGATAATTAAAAAAAGTTACCACCCCTGAATTTAAGCTCACTGCGGAAATGGTTTTCTTCTCCCTGCCAACTGACACATATAGGCCATCAAAGCATAACTTAGTGACCCATCTCATCTCGGCAGCTAAGGCCATTATCCCTCTCCACTGGAAAGATACCAGCGCCCCTTCCATACAGGAGTGGGAGACCAAAGTTAACCTGATATCCCAATTCGAAGAAATGACAAGTTGGATCAACAGAAACCACGAGAGATATCTAAAAACTTGGCAACCTTGGAAGAAACTGAATGAGGGTGGGCGTGCTTGTACTGAGAGTAGGTCTGGAGACAAAGATCAGTGAGTGACCAACAGGGAAAACAGCTGCAAGCTGTTCAAGGATATTGACGGACTCAATTGCGGTAGGCGTCTATGTACTCCCCCCCCCCCCCCCCCCCAGTTTTTCTCCTCTCTTCATTTTTTCTTCTTTTCTTTTCTCTTCCTTCTATTCTTTTCTTTCTCTTTGTCTGCTATTCATATTATTTCTTCATGCCACTGTCCAGATCTTTACTGCATGAATGTAATGTATGACATTCGCATTGCCATATTGCCAGGATGCCTCTAATTAGTCAAAGTTGTTCAAATAACTATGATATTGTTATGCGATATTTAAAATGCCATGCCTGGATTCTGTAATTCCTCCTTATGTGGAGGTAATTGATTGTCTACTGGATACTTCTGTTTATATTTCTATTGAAAATTCTGAAAATAAAGAATTTATAAAAAAAAAAAAAAATTTTACAATTGTGTCAATGTCCCAATATTTATGGACCAGACTGTATATATATATATATATATATATATATATATATATATATATACATTTGCAAGAAAAGGTATGTGAACCCTTTGGAATGATATGGATTTCTGCACAAATTGGTCATAAAATATGATCTGATCTTCATCTAAGTCACAACAATAGACAATTACAGTCTGCTTAAACTAATAACACACAAAGAATTAAATGTTACTATGTTTTTATTGACCACACCATGTAAACAGTGACAGTGCAGGTGGAAAAAGTATGTGAACCCCTAGACTAATGATGTCTCCAAGAGTTAATTGGAGTGAAGTGTCAGCCAACTGGAGTCCAATAAATGAGATGAGATTGGAGGTGTTGGTTACAGCTGCCCTATAAAAAACACACACCAGTTCTGGGTTTGCTTTTCACAAAAAGCATTGCCTGATGTAAAAGAGCTCTCAGAAGACCTACGATTAAGAATTGTTGACTTGCATAAAGCTCGAAAGGGTTATAAAAGTATCTCCAAAAGCCTTGCTGTTCATCAGTCCACGGTAAGACAAATTGTCTATAAATGGAGAAAGTTCAGCACTGCTGCTACTCACCCTAGGAGTGGCTGTCCTGTAAAGATGACTGCAAGAGCACAGCACAGACTGCTCAATGAGGCGAAGAAGAATCCTAGTGTGTCAGCTAAAGACTTACAAAAGTCTCTGGCATATGCTAACATCCCTGTTAGCAAATCTATGATACGTACAACACTAAACAAGAATGGATTTCATGGGAGGATACCATAGATGAAGCCACTGTTGTCCAAAAGAAACATTGCTGCACGTTTCCAGTTTGCACCTGGATGTTCCACAGCAGTACTGGCAAAATATTCTGTGGACAGATGAAACCAAAGTTGAGTTGTTTGGAAGAAACACACAATACTATGTGTGGAGAAAAAGAGGCACAGCACACCAACATCAAAACTTCACCCAAACTGTGAAGTATGGTGGTGGGGGCATCATGGTTTGGGGCTGCTTTGCTGAGTCAGGGCCTGGACAGATTGCTATCATCGAAGGAAAAAGGAATTCCCAAGTTTATCAAGACATTTTGCAGGAGAACTTAAGGCCATCTGTCCACCAGCTGAAGCTCAACAGAAGATGGATGTTGCAACAGGACAACGACCCAAAGCATAGAAGTAAATCAACAACACAATGGCTTAAACAGAAGAAAATACACCTTCTGGAGTGGCCCAGTCAGAGTCCTGACCTCAACCCGATTAAGATGCTGTGGCATGACCTCAAGAAAGCTATTCACACCAGACATCCCAAGAATATTGCTGAACTGAAACAGTTCTATAAAGAGGAATGGTCAAGAAATACTCCTGACCGTTGTGCATGTCTGATCTGCAACTACAGGAAACGTTTTGTTGAAGTTATTGCTGCCAAAGGAGGTTCAAGCAGTTATTAAATCCAAGGGTTCACATACTTTTTCCACCTGCACTGTGAATGTTTACATGGTGTGTTCAATAAAAACATGGTAACATTTAATTATGTGTGTGTTATTAGTTTAAGCAGACTGTAATTGTCTATTGTTGTGACTTAGATGAAGATCAGATCACATTTTATGACCAATTTGTGCAGAAATCCATATCATTCCAAAGGGTTCACATACTTTTTCTTGCAACTATAAATACTTATGTATTAAAGCTGTTACTGTAAGAAATGACATCATAAACGTCTTCATGTTTATTTTCTGTAGCACTAACCCTTCAAAACATGATCATATTTTTTATTCTTTTTCCCTATAAAAGTAATTTTATAGCTTTATTTATAGCTTAAGTTCTGTAGCATGTCCCAAGCACAAGCTTGCTAATATCAAGTGACTCATCCTGACAAGTGAAGTACAGTATTTCATATTTCTACTTTTGATATTTTCATTGCTATAAGACAAATGTCAAATGCATCTTTGATGTCTAATATTGGAACTCACAAAAGCACATAATAAACATGTATTCCATTGTACTTGACTACTTTTTCTCTAGCTTAACCCCTAGAGCAACATATAAACACCGGTCTAAAATAAATCCTTTCTCATTTGGAATCAATTTTGACCTTGTTCACACTAGTGGATAGGATCTATCCCATTGGGTTTCTGTCGCTCCCCAATGCACATAATATCACAGTTACCTGTTCTATTTTACCCATTAAAACAATGAAAATTTGATGAATTCCATCAGTCCAGTCATGTAGATTTGTTACAAAATGAATCAATCATATTCATAGTAGATCTTTTATTAGCCCTGATACTGATGGGAAAGGAGACTTAAATATAGAAAATTTAACCGAATACCTTTTTTTTTTTTATAATAAACTGCTAACGTATCATCTATGGGCTCTGAGTAAGTTTTATATATTGTATATACAGTATAATGTAAAACTATGTCTTATTATTAAAGGCTATATGACATTTTTCATCCAATTTACTTCACTGCATTTCCTCTGCCCTCTTTTCTTGCTCAACTACAAATAGATTGGCTTTATACAGAAGGCAGTAACACTTGACTGCTTGATGATTGTCTCCACAAGGTTTGTTTGTACTCTATAAGTGTGCATTCACATCACCATTTAGATTTCCGCTCCTCTGATCCATCAGAAGAATAGATATAGAGAAAAAAGAAAAGAATCCTGTAAAAACAAAATGGATACTTTTGCATCATTTATGCATAGTATTGTATATGATCCGTTTTCTTACAGTATCCAGTAAAAAAAACAAATCCTGTTGCATCAGTTGTCATCCATTTTAGTCATTTCCGCATTTATTTTATATATATATATGGGTGTAGTAATCCCTTCCCGACATCTGCCATAAATGTACATCCAGTGGTTCAAGACAATTCTGATCATGAATTTGTAAACTTTCAGATGCTATGGTCAATTGTGACCATGACATCTGAGCAGTTATTTACTTGAAGCAGAGCGCTTCTAGTGATCAGAATGGCCTTTCTGCAATGAGATTGCAGTAGCCGTTTAATTACTATGGCAGTCTGGGTAGCTTATGAACGTTCCAAGGCATGCTATAGCAAAGTTCCTATGAAGCCCTGTTTCAGGACTTAATAGGAACACAGTGATTTCCCCATAGATTGCAATGATAAGCCATTGCAGTTTCTGATATATGATCTGACAATCCCATGTTAAAGGGGGACAAAAAAAAGTAAAACAATTGTCTTAAAAAAGTTTAAAAATATGCATATAAAGAAAGAAAAATAATTAAAAATGACCCTCTTTACTCCATTTTACAAAACAAAAACAACAAAAAAAACATAATTGGTATCAATGCAGCTCTATTCTGCAATTCACCTGGCTGTGACGCTCTCTGCTGTGATTGGACAACGCTACAGCCTATGAGAATGAGACGTCCACGGAGAAAGACTCATTCTCCTCCTCATTGTTCTGATGCTAAAATTAGCATACCAGGCGGGAGAATACAACGGGGGGCCACTGTAGGCGAATGGAGCGGCGCCCATTAAAAATAGTAAGTGCAGTTAGATCCCTGCACTATGCCCTACGTATCCTGATACTTAGTTTATAATGTTTGGACCCATGAAGGGTCCTCTTTATTGCATGCTTTTTTTAATGCGCCTGAAAAAAAATTGAACAGTCCTCTAGAGTCATCTGATCACTGCAAACACATATGAATACCCCCAGCATGCATTTTTTTGTTGTGAAATCTAAATTTTTGGTAGAGATTGGATTGTTTAGCTGGTTTGTGTGTTGGTGTTTTGAATTTCCCTTTGTCGGGTGTCCACTTTCACTTTACCATCCACTGACTATGTGTTCTTGCACTGGCTGGTCTTCCGTTGTTTTGGAGAGCAGCCAGAAATGATAGAGAAGGAACAGCAGAGTAAGAGGAGGTGGGTGCATCCTATCCTTTCACAGCGGGCCTGCAAAGATCAATTGTTAATTTGTATTCTTCTGACCTCCGTGCGCACCCTGTTAAGTTCTTAAATTATTGTCGCATGTCGGTGGCTACCTTTGATCGGCTGTTTGGTTAGTTGCGGCCTGCTTTGACTTTCCAGGACACCAACATATGGCGGAGTGTGTCAGAAGAACAACTAATTATTACTTTAACCCCTTCTACCCCAGGCCAGTTTTCCAGCTTTGGAACACTTTTAATTCATTAGCTGCAACTACTAGCTTCAAGTACTACATTAAGTACAGTGAAGAGATATTGCAGGAGATAGTCAGGAGGTAGGCTGGAAGGTGGAAACAATACAAAAAAAGGTAAGATTTGTTTGATTTAAATTTACAAATTTTTATTTTCTCCTCTTTAAAATGGCAGACTTGGTTCAGTGCAGGAATTGTTATGCATTTATTTCATGTTCCACTCTTTGGAGATTCGGATGCTGTCAGATCTGTAGACAGTTCTCCTTACTGCAGCAGGAAATTGCATTTTTGAAATCTGAGATATTTAAATTATCTGTTAAACAAACTCCAGCTAGGACTGCTGCAATGCCACTGCCACAGAGGACCCCCAGAAATGGTAGATGGGTTACTGTAGGTTCTGGAAGACTTAGAGTGGTGGATAGAAGACATGTCCCACAGTCGGTGGCTCTCCATAATTCATTTGCAGCACTCTCAGAATGTAAGGACAACATGGATATGGACTCAAGCACAGAGGGTGAGAAACCATCGACTCCTATGTCTAATGTATGCAAGACTGCAGCCAAGGACAAAAAAGACAAAGTGAAGTCTCAAAGAAAGCAGCTGTTGCTGGGAGATTCAATCATAAGAAGTGTGGAGCTTAAAGAAAATGGTTTTGTGAGATGTCTCCCTGGGGCTACTGCTAGAAGAGATAGAAGACGTATTATTAATATTGTTAAGCAAGCAAAGCAGGAAGGGGATGTTCTTGTCCATCTAGGGACAAATGACCTGGCTTGCAATGAAGTGTCAGAGGTGAAAAAATCTTTTATCACACTTGGTAATGACGTACAGGATTTTGCATCCACCATTTCATTTTCTGAAGTTCTGCCTGTGCATAATGTTCAGAATGATAGGCAGAGGCGCATAAAGGAGTTCAACATATGGCTTGGTAAATGGTGTCAAGAGCAAGGATTTGGCTTTGTTTCTCATGATAGCTCTACTTGGAATAGAAAGGAACTGTACAAAAAAGATGGTTTGCATCTTTCTCTCAAAGGAACAAATGTACTTAGTGAACAACTCCAAGAATTTGCGAAAGAGTATTTAAACTAGGAAGGGGGGGCAAAAGAGTGAAAATAAAAGAGTCCAATTGCCCCCCGAAACAATGCCAGAACAGGTCAGAAGCACAGAGGTTAAGAAATGATAAGCTCAGAGTCCTGTCTACAAATGCTCGCAGTTTAGGTAAAAAAATCAATGAACTTGGGTCAATAATGGCATCTGAGAATGTAGATTTAGTGGCTGTTACGGAGACATGGTTTAATGAAAGAAATGACTGGGACATAACCATACCAGGGTACTCTTTATACAGAAGAGACAGAGAAGGCAAGAAAGGAGGAGAAGTGGCCCTGTATGTGAAAGATAGCATTAAATCTAACCTAATACAAGTTGGTGAGGCCAACATAGAGTCAGTTTGGGTTACGTTGCAGTTTGCTAATCATGCAGTAACTCATGTAGGTGTGATATATAGACAACCTGGTCAAGTTAAAGAACTAGATGATCTACTAGTTGAAGAAATAGCTAAAATGACAATGAAAGGAGAAGTTATCATTATGGGAGATTTCAATCTTCCAGATATAAACTGGAAAACCAAAATAGCAAGTTCTACCAGGAGTACAGATATTCTAAATTCCCTACTGGGGTTATCCCTACAACAAATGGTTGAGGAGCCAACCCGGAGGGAGGCCATTTTGGATTTGGTAAACCTTGGGATCTAGTGATCACCAGTCAGTGTGGTTTAATATAAGAACTGTGAAAGAGTCCCACCACACAAAAACAAAAGTTTTTAACCAATCATTAGTAACAGGAGTCGTCCCGGAAGATTGGAAATTGGCAAATGTCGTGCCCATTCACAAGAAAGGTAGTAGGGAGGAATCGAGCAACTATAGACCAGTGAGTCTGACATCAATAGTAGGCAAATTAATGGAAACCCTATTAAAGGATAGGATTGTGGAACATCTAAAATCCCATGGATTGCAAGATGAAAAACAACATGGGTTTACTTCAGGGAGATCATGTCAAACAAATCTTATAGATTTTTTTGACTGGGTGACTAAAATAATAGACGGTGGAGGTGCAGTAGACATCGCATATCTAGATTTTAGTAAGGCTTTTGACACTGTCCCACATAGAAGACTTATCAATAAACTGCAGTCATTGAGCATGGACTCCCATATTGTTGAGTGGATTAGGCAGTGGCTGAGTGACAGACAACAGAGGGTTGTAGTCAATGGAGAACATTCAAAACAAGGTCATGTTACCAGTGGGGTTCCACAGGGATCTGTACTGGGACCAATTTTGTTTAATATCTTCATAAGTGATATTGCAAAAGGCCTCGATGGTAAGGTTTGTCTTTTTGCTGATGACACAAAGATATGTAACAGGGTTGATGTTCCTGGAGGGAAACGCCAAATGGAAAAGGATTTAGGAAAACTAGAAGAATGGTCAGAACTCTGGCAACTGAAATTTAATGTGGATAAGTGCAAGATAATGCACCTGGGGCGTAAAAATCCAAGGGCAGAATATAGAATATTTGACACAGTCCTGACCTCAGTATCTGAGGAAAGGGATTTAGGAGTAATTATTTCAGAAGACTTAAAGTTGGGAAGACAGTGTAAAAGAGCAGCACGAGATGCCAGTAGAATGCTTGGATGTATAGGGAGAGGTATAAGCAGTAGAAAGAGTGAAGTGCTTATGCCGCTGTACAGAACACTGGTGAGACCTCACTTGGAGTATTGTGCGCAGTACTGGAGGCCATATCTCCAGAAGGATATAGATACTCTAGAGAGAGTTCAGAGAAGAGCTACTAAACTAGTACATGGATTGCAGGATAAAACTTACCAGGAAAGGTTAAAAGACCTTAATATGTATAGCTTGGAAGAAAGAAGAGACAGAGGGGATATGATAGAAACTTTTAAATACATAAAGGGAATCAACTCGGTAACGGAGGAGAGCATATTTAAAAGAAGAAAAACTACCACAAGAGGAAACAGTTTTAAATTAGAGGGGCAAAGGTTTAAAAGTAATATAAGGAAGTAATAGAACACGTAATGTCGCACTAAAATGGGGTGGAGAACCACACAGTGGTGCACCCACTAAACAGACAACACCCAGTCTGAAAGTAATAAAGAATATAAATAATGGAAGTGGGGCACACTCTAAAAGTATAGGGATCTTTATTAACACAATAGATAACAATACAATAAATATTAGCAAGTGTAATAAAATATCAGCAATGTAATATCGATAAGTATAAAATTGGATGAAATGTCGACAAATCAAAGAAAAAATAAAATAAAAGATAAAATAAAACGCAGCAGGTAAGATAATGCTGACAATAAAATAGATTCTAAATTATGACTGACCATAAGACAAAACATATAAATATACTACTATGACAATATATTCGATGTGTACAATATGTTCGGTTTGTACATGGATCCCAATATAGACTTAAAACAAATGTCCGATCAAACAGTATAGAATAAATCGCTGGTTGTGCTTGATATAATGTTCCATACAAAGTTTATGTGGGAGTATGAATCATCCTCTCCTGTAAACAATCCTTATTTGCCTATGTTGGCAGTGATCAAAAGCGTGTGTAGCCTGAGAATTTTGATTGTACAGTAGTCAGGCTATCCATACGCACAGCGGCGTCCCGCTGTATTTAGTATGCAGAGCGATCGCTTATCGAAGATATGTAGAGGCTTACCCGAGGTTCTCTTAATGCTGGATGGTGAGCTCTCGACTCGGCGTGTCTGTCTTAACTCCGGTCTCAAGAGCTGATGCCCAGATTCGAATTTTGGCGCCAGTGAAGTTTGTTTGCTGCACGTGGTATGGCAATAGCAGTAGTATTCACTTCGGCAATTTGCTGGTTAAAGTAGCGGTTATCCAGACTTCCTCGGTCTTGTAAGGTCTCTCTACTTGATAGGGGGATAGATACCAGACGCGTTTCGGGGATTTACAAAAGAGACCCCTTCCTCAGTGGTTAATTTCCCCCTACTTGTATCCCACTTTTATAGTGGATAAGGTATATCAAAAGCAATGGTTCGGAATCCAGGATTTTTTCGGATTGGGATCCATGCATTCTGTTTCTGGCTTTAAACATGTATTAAGGTAATATTCTTATTGTCAACTTATCTCATCATAGTAATATAGCAACAGCTTGCATAAGTGGTTAAAATGTGTTACTTTAAAAAGACAAGTTCCGAATATATAGATGTATGAAATATAAATATATAAAAATATATATATATGGATATAAAAAGGAAATATATATCAGAAGTCCATAAAAGAACATCTATTTTCAGCACCGATACGGGGGCATCAGGAGGTAGATAGCAGATTTCTCCTGGTACTGGTTTACTAAAACTATTGTATATTTTCTTTTAACAAACGTCATGAAAACGCATTGGTGCAACTTCAATTTGTCTCAAAGGTAACCTTCATGTTGTGTGGACATTTGTTAAATTAACCGCTGTTGCGGTTATAATGATAACCGACAATTTTACAGCAGGATTCGATCCTTAGAGAGCACATCAAAAATAATATACTGTTACAGTAGTGATCAGATGTTAAAAGGCATCTATATAGGAAATATTGAATATCTAGATAGCGATAGTATATCTCTGTGAGTCCAAGTGTTAATATCCTAGTGTACTTCTGGATTCACAGGAATCTACTGTCTAATATCTCCTATTGGGACATATTTTATAGATGACACACATGGATCCAATGCGGTTCCAATGCGTTTTTCTTGACAATTCAATATTGCAGAGTTTTTTTAGAAAAGTTTTTTTGAGATGACTCTCTTTTTCAAAAAATCTGCAATATTCGATTCTTATTCATATGTATGTGGTCAAAGAATACATCTACCAAGTTACTGTTGTCATTAAATCCTATACAAATTTTTTTAAGAGAAAATATAATGGAGAACACACCAGAGTGACATATGGATGACATGCGGTCTGGATGCGATTTCGATATATTCTTTTAAATTCTATATGAATGTTCTTGTTCTGATATATTCTATACTTATGTATTATACTTATGTGGTCAGTGGATGGGGACCAGATGTAGAGGAAAAACTGTGCGACCTTAAAATATCGCACAGTTGATCATCGACAGATGGTACCCATCCTATAAAAAACCAAATAATTCAAAATCCGCATTCAGACCGGACAGTTGTAGTGTATTTAGTTCGAAGATTCATTTTGTTTCTAGGCGTGACATCTTCTCAACATGATTACCACCTCTCCAATCCTTTTGTACTTTTTCGATTGCTGAATATTTTAAGCACGAGGGGTCTAGTGTTGAGCGCGAATATTCGAATTGCAAATTTTTTTCTCGAATATCTCAATTTCGAGATTTCGCGAATATTTAGAATATCGTTCTATATATTCGCGAATTCGAATATTCTTTTTTTTTTTTTTTATTATTATATTTTTTTCTTTCCCACTTCTCTAAAGTTGTTCTTACCTGTCCTTTGGATTCCTGGCTTCCTGGCTGCTCCAGTCAGTGGCGTTTTCAACTTACTGCTATATTCCATATTAGCTAAATTACAATCTAATCTATATGTGTATTTTACGAAATTTCGTAAATTGCGATGCGAATAATATAACACGAAATAATCGCATGAAGATTTCAATTTAGCACTGCTATATTCCATATTCTAGCCTAATATGGAATATACGGTAGCTGTGCTAAGTTAGCACTGCTATATTCCATACTAGGCTAGAATATGGAATATAGCTGTGCTAAGTTGAAATCTTCATGCGATTATTTCGTGTTATATTACTCGCATCGCAATTTCGACTTTTGCAAATGTTCTTAATATTGCTCTAACTTCGTCTTTTAGAATATTACGAATATTCTAAAAGACGAAGTTAGAGCAATATTACGAAATTTCGTAAAATACACATATAGATTGTAATTTAGCTTATATAGTGCTATAATCCCTTTTTTTTTCCTCTAATTTTTTTTGCCTCTTCTGAACTTAAGTTTTGTAAAATATGTACACTGTTAAAAATATTACTATAGCAGTATATTAGCTTAAATACAATCTATGTGTATTTTACGAAATTTCGTAATATTGCTCTAACTTCGTCTTTTAGAAATTTCGTAATATTGCTCTAACTTCGTCTTTTAGAATATTCGTAATATTCTAAAAGACGAAGTTAGAGCAATATTAAGAACATTTGCAAAAGCCGAAATTGCGATGCGAGTAATATAATACGAAATAATCGCATGAAGATTTCAACTTAGCACTGCTATATTCCATATTCTAGCCTAGTATGGAATATAGCAGTGCTAACTTAGCACAGCTATATTCCATATTAGGCTAGAATATGGAATATAGCAGTGCTAAGTTGAAATCTTCATGCGATTATTTCGTATTATATTACTCGCATCGCAATTTCGGCTTTTGCAAATGTTCTTAATATTGCTCTAACTTCGTCTTTTAGAATATTACGAATATTCTAAAAGACGAAATTAGAGCAATATTACGAAATTTCGTAAAATACACATAGATTGTATTTAAGCTAATATACTGCTATAGTAATATTTTTTAATAGTGTACATATTTTACAAAACTTAAGTTCAGAAGAGGCAAAAAAAATTTAGAGGCAAAAAAAGGGATTATAGCACTATATTAGCTAAATTACAATCTATATGTGTATTTTACGAAATTTCGTAATATTGCTCTAACTTCATCTTTTAGAATATTCGTAATATTCTAAGAGACGAAGTTAGAGCAAATCACGAAATTTCGTAAAATACACATATTAGCCTAGCCATAGTCAATTAGCATAGGAACGTTGCCTTATACTATCAAGATAAATAATCGCAATACGCGAAAAAAAATTCCTATATTATTCGCGATAATTGGAATAATTACGAATATTCGATTTCGACGAATATAACACGAATATTCATTCGAATATTCGCGAAATATCGCGAAATCGAATATGGCACCTCCCGCTCATCACTAGAGGGGTCTTGATTGTGTTTTATTTTAAAATGATGTGACAATGAGTGGTTTTCAAAGCCCTTTTTTATATTGCCAATGTGTTCTGCAATGCGTTTTTTCAACGTTCTTTTAGTTCTTCCCACATACTGGAGCTTACAGGGACATTCTATCACATAGATTACATCCTCTGTGCTGCAGGTGAGAAATTCGTTGATTTTGTGGCAATGTTTGTTTGTTGTTGATCTGATTTCTGTTGTTTTTTTAGGAAACGAAGTCAATTTACAATTGCCACATCTACCACAACGATAGAAGCCCTTAATGTTTGCCCAAGATTGAATAGTTGAAATACAGTTTTTCTTTATTGGGACGGTAGGTGCTATTTTAATACTTAAGTTAGGGGCCTTGGTGAACACGATTTTTGGTTTAGCTGGTATCAGTGTATTCAATATTTTATCTTTTTTTAGTAAATGCCAGTGTTTATTGACAATGGACTGTATTTTTCTAAAATCCCCATTGAAGGGCAAGATCAAGCGCAAATTGGCATCTGTTTGCTCGACTTTTCTATTTTGTTTGGCTTCATTGTCAATAAAAAATTCGGGTAAGCCTCTACATATCTTCGATAAGCGATCGCTCTGCATACTAAATACAGCGGGACGCCGCTGTGCGTATGGATAGCCTGACTACTGTACAATCAAAATTCTCAGGCTACACACGCTTTTGATCACTGCCAACATAGGCAAATAAGGATTGTTTACAGGAGAGGATGATTCATACTCCCACATAAACTTTGTATGGAACATTATATCAAGCACAACCAGCGATTCATTCTATACTGTTTGATCGGACATTTGTTTTAAGTCTATATTGGGATCCATGTACAAACCAAACATATTGTACACATCGAATATATTGTCATAGTAGTATATTTATATGTTTTGTCTTATGGTCAGTCATAATTTAGAATCTATTTTATTGTCAGCATTATCTTACCTGCTGCGTTTTATTTTATCTTTTATTTTATTTTTTCTTTGATTTGTCGACATTTCATCCAATTTTATACTTATCGATATTACATTGCTGATATTTTATTACACTTGCTAATATTTATTGTATTGTTATCTATTGTGTTAATAAAGATCCCTATACTTTTAGAGTGTGCCCCACTTCCATTATTTATAATATAAGGAAGTATTACTTTACTGAGAGAGTAGTGGATGCATGGAATAGCCTTCCTGCAGAAGTGGTAGCTGCAAATACAGTGAAGGAGTTTAAGCATGCATGGGATAGGCATAAGGCTATCCTTCATATAAGATAGGGCCAGGGACTATTCATAGGATTCAGATATATTGGGCAGACTAGATGGGCCAAATGGTTCTTATCTGCAGACACATTCTATGTTTCTATGTTTCTAAGTTTTACTTATCCAAGCCATTCTGAGATTGTTTTCTCGTGACACATTGTACTTCATGATAGTCATAAATTTGAGTCAATATATTTCATCTTTATTCGTGAAAAAATCCCCAATTTACCCCAAAAAAATGTAAATTCACACATTTTCTAATTTCTATTTCTCTACTTTTATAAGAGATAGTGATTAGTGATGAGCGAGCATGCTCAGCTGAACTGCTGTTCAGCTCGAGCATCGCTATGCTCGGCCGAACTGCTGTTCGGATAGAGCATCGCTATGCTTGGCAGATCTGAGTGCTCGGCTGAATAATTTGGGTGTTTGAATACAATTTGATAGAATAGAAGTCAATGGGGGAACCACAGGCACCCCCTGTTCGGAAGAGAAGAGGGTGTCTGGTTCATAAAAAAAGGTTCGAAATTGATGGAAACCCTGAGGGATTAGTTCATGTGACTTTTTTATAGAGCAGATCGTTATGGATGTGGAAATACCTAATATGTCTACTTTTTCTTATTTATTTAATTTTTACACAATAATAGCATTTTTGAAACCAAAATATAGAAGTTTTAGTGTATCCATATTTTGAGAGCCATAGCTTTTTTATTTTTAGATCTCATTTTTTGTGGGATGTGGTGATGGTTTGATTGGTACTATTTTGGGGGTATATGCCTTTTTTATCGCTTGCTGTTGCAATTTTTGTGATATAAGGTGACAAATATAGCTTTTTTTAATACAGTTTGTATTTTTTTACAGTGTTCACCTGAGGGGTTAGGGCATATGATATTTTTATAGAGCAGGTTGTTATGGACGTGGCGATACCTAATATGTCTACTTTTTTATTTATTTCACTTTAACACAATAATAGCATTTTTGAAGAAAAAAAATCATATTTTAGTGTTCCGAGAGCCATATTTTTTTTTATTTTTTGTGTGATCGTCTTAGGTAGGGGCTCATTTTTTGTGGGATGAGGTGATGGTTTTATTGATACCATTTTGTGGGACATGAGCCTTTTTGATCGCTTGGTGTTGCCCTTTTTGTGATGTAAGGTGACAAAAATCGGGTTTTTTTTACACCGTATTTACATTTTTTTATGGTGCTTATCGGACAGAGCGGATCATGTGATATATTTACAGAGCCGGTCATTACGGACGCGGCAATACCTAATATATGTTTTCTTTTCAGTTTTTATTATAAAATTAGGGGAAAGGGGCTTTTTTTTCTTTTGTTTTACCTAAAAACGTTATTAATTTTATTAAAAACACTTTTTTTACATTTTTTTTGGTACTTTATTTCTGACGTTTACTTTTGGGGGCCTGATCCCCTCTGCAATGCATTACAATACATCTGTATTGTAATGCATTGCCTGTTCGTGTACTACAGTGAGTAGTACACTAACAGGTTGCCTAGGAGACCCAGCCTGAGGCTGGATCTCCTGGGCACCCATAGAAGGCAGGTTCTGATGCTGTGCAAGGCATTGGGCAGCCTCTGCACAGCAGCAGACTGCCTTCTGACACATCAAGTCCCCGCGGGGGAATTCAATGCGCTCCCTCACTCGACACAAACCTCTTCTATGTCACGGTCAGCGCAGACCGCAGAATAGAAGGGGTTTATCCGCCGGTATCGGCTTCTACAGTAATGCCGGCGGATACAGCAGGGGCCCGGCTACCAGGGACTGCCATTGCGTACTATTACGTCAAATTGCGGGAATGCAGTGGCTTCCATGATGTAATAGTACATCATGTGTCAGAAAGGGGTTAAGGTAAGACTATATTATTAGACTCATACATGAATGACCCACTGTTTGCCAATACATAGTTGTTTGGTCTATGGCCTGTGTATTCTGAACATTACCTGTTTTGTGTATAAGTACTTAATAGTATTATATATGTATTATATCTTTTAAATGTATAGGGAGAAACTGTGTGGGCTTTTATCCTGGCTGTAATGATGAAGATATGTGACCTGAGTGCATATAACTCAGGGTCCCAATTCTATAATTTTCTTAATTTTCCTTTAAGTCTGGACAGAAGGTTTGTGGAGTGCACTTTTGGAATTTATTTTTAGCAAATAGCGTTTTTTTCTTTCTGCCATACAGCTGTCCACCAAAAATGTGGTCATCAAAGCATGTGTAGTGCTGCACAACTACATACGCATCTATGAATCAACACCTGATGAAGATGTCCAAGTGGATAGGTCGGCATCTGAAAGAGACCCTTTTCCACCTTGAAAGATCAGGATCTGCTGGACTGAGAGTGAGGGAGTTATTTTCGGATTATTTTATGTCTCCTCTCGGGTTCTGTCCCTTTCCAGCAGCAGTACTCGACACGTGGAAGGTTCTAATTGCCATATATGTATTTTTGTATTTTTTTTTCAACCTGGATGGTGTTTTTTTTGTTAGTTTTTGTCTCATGTCAATAAACTCCATTAGTATTGTGCTTGCTGTCGTGTGCATAATGGACATTATACTCATTGTTATTTTGGTGGCAAATATGTATTCTAACAAAATATATGTGTAAAAATGTTAAAAAAAATGGATTCATATTGTTTTTAAGAAATTTTATATTTATATTTGTGCATATGAGGTATCACCATAATAGGTTTGTCCATATGGCTGGGGAAGTTGGCATTGGTTTGTCCCCAACCGGGGAAGTTGGCATTGGTAGGTGCCCGTGGGTGTGCCAATTTTCAAGTGCCACAAATATTTCTGTGGGCTCATTAGAAGGAGTTGCTGCCTATCCCTATAGTGGCTTGGGTTCACAAAATAGCCATATAGCTCGAAGTGGTCTTCCTGGCGGGCTCTAGACAAAAAGTCTACTGCATATTGACCAATGCTTCAGCTGTAGGCATAAGGAGTTTTCTGTGGGTTTGTAAGATAAAAGTGTGTGTGTGTGTGTGGGGGGGGGGGGAGATCCACTCCCGAAGCTGCGGGACAAGAGGCCACTGTGGTGTGAGGTCCTTCACCAGTCTCTGGAGGAGGTTGGGAAAAAGGAATCTCCTCCTCGCAGGTACTTGAGTGCTGTGGCACGCCCTCTTCTGTTTCCTCCTCAAGGTTGTCCTCTGTTCTTCACATTAAAAAATAACAGAACATGGCAATTAAAAGATGAGAAAACATTTTTGGCAAAAATAGTCAAGTCACATATTGCTATCATCAACAAACAACATTTATCACATAGTACTACATTCATTAACCAACATATTACATATGTGGTTATTTAGCAACATTATGTAAATTAGAAGTGTAATAGTTGGCCATAGCAACTTTTGCAAATGAAAGAAGGAATCAACTTGGTTGCTATTGGTAACTATGACATTTCTAATTTACAAATTGTTTATTAAATTGACATAATTGACATACAGTGTATATTTATAAACATGTAGTGGTCGCTGTTTAGGATTAGAGATAAATGAATTGAATTTGACAAAGTGGAATTTGATCCAAATTTCTGGAAAAATTCAATTCGCAACAAATGCAAATTTTCTAGTGTTTCGTGGTAACGAATCACAATTTTTCTAAAGTGGCGGCTAACCATGTGAGGACTGAGGACATGGGGCAAGGAACTCTGGAAAGCAGGATCACCCAGATTGACATGCCTGCATGCAGCCAATCAGCAGCCAGCCAGCCCTGTGATGTCACAGCCCTATAAATATGGCAGCCATTTTAGATTTTGCCATTTTCCAGCATTCAGAGTGCAGGGACAGACGTGTGAAGGCACTAGGGACAGCAAGTGGAAAAATGATTGTGGAAAAAAAAGACAGAATAAAACTTTTTATAAGTGCAGGAAAAGGTTAGGAATAATTTCACAGCATCTTACAGGGAGATAGTTTAGAGTTGAGCGGACACCTGGATGTTCGGGTTCAACGGGTTCGGCCATTGAAGTCCATGGGGACCTGAACTTTTGAGCACTAAAATGGCTGTAAAAATGTAATGGAAAGGGCCACCATGTTGATCACAGTTAGCGGCGAATCAGGGTTCCAGACAAAAGAGACCACATCCAAGGGAGATCAATGGATGAAATTTAATTATGATCAAGCGGAAATGTGGGTGAAGCTATTAAAACTGAAGAATTGAAGGAAAGGAGGGGGTGCGCAGTAATTACCCACTCCCGACTCGGGGAGGTAGTGACGATAAATAACAATACAGGACTGCGTTATCGGCACTGGCCATGTTGGTGGCGTACTCAAAACAGCGCAACAAGGAACACAGGTCTCGCATGGAGGCCCAGTCATTGGTGGTGAAGTGGTGCTGTTCCACAGAGCAACTCAACTGTGCATGCTGCAGCTGAAACTCCACTATCGCCTGCTGCTGCTCGCACTGGCCAGCATGTGCAAGGTGGAGTTCCACCTTGTGGGCATGTCGCATATGAGGCGGTGAGCGGAAATGCCGAAGTTATGCTGCAGTGCTGACAGGCGAGCAGCAGCAGGGTGAGAACGCCAAAAGCGTGCACGGACAGACCGCACTTTATGCAGAAGCTCTGATATATCGGGGTTATTTTTTAAGGAATCTCTGCACCACCAAATTCAGCACATGCGCCAGGCAAGGGATGTGCGTCAATCCTTTTAGTCTCAGAGCTGCTACGAGATTTTGCCCATTATCGCACTACCAGGCCGGGTTTGAGGTTCACTGGCACCAAGCACTCTTCAGTCTGTTGTTCAAGGCCCGTCAACAACTTCTGCGCGGTGTGGGGTTTGTCCCCCTAACAGACATGTTTTAAAACTGCCTGCTGTCATTTACCACTGGCTGTGCTGAAGTTGGTGGTGAAGGTGTTATGCTGACCAGATGAGGAGCCGGTAGAGGATGAGGAAGCGGAGTAGGAGGAGGAAGCAACAGGAGGCAAACTGAAGCACCCTGCAATCCTCGGTGGTGGAAGTACATGCAGCAAACTGCTGTCCGCCTGAGGCCCAGCCGCCACTGCATTTACCCTGTGTGCTGTTATAGAGATATAACATCCCTCACCGTGCTTACCGGTCCAGGTATACATAGTGTAGTGCACCATGTCACAGATGGCGTTGCACAGTGCACACCTGATTTTGTTCACAAGTTGTTCAGGGAAGGGATGGCACGCCTGAAAAAGTAGTGGCAGCTGGGTACGACGTACTGTGGGACAGCCACCTCCATAATGCTTTTAAAACTCTCCGTCTCCACCAGACGGAATGACAGCATTTCAAAGGACAGTAATTTTAAAATTCTGGCATTCAGTGCCAGGGATAGCGGGTGGGTAGAGGGATACTTCCTCTTCCGCTCCACTGTTTGGGAGATGGAGAGCTGAACGCTTCCGTGGGACATTGTGGAGATGCATGGTGACCCAGATGGTGGTGTTGCTGCCACATCCTCTGTTTGTGGGGTGGCAGGTGGCACTGTCACTCCAGAGGTGGATGAAAAGGTCAAGACTGCAGCAGAAGAGGAAGCAGAAGGAGGTGTCTAGTCCACTGCAGCTCATACTTTGCACTTAGATGCCTGGTCATGCAGGTTGTGCTCAGGTTGAGAACGTTTATGCCTCGTTTCAGGCTCTGATTGCACAGCATGCAAACCACTCATGTCTTGTCGTCAGCACATTGTCTGAAGAACTGCCATGCCAGGGAACTGCTTGGAGCAAGCTTTAGTGTGCTCGGTCCCTTGCTGCAGTGGGCAGTAGCAGGCGTACTGTCTAGGGGATGCTTTTGCACCCTGTTCCCTCTTCTGAACTGCACAAGTCTTTCGCATGACCTTGATTCCATGTGGGGTCGAGGACCTCATCATCTCATCTCACCGGTCTTCACCCCTGCCCTCCTTGCCGGTCTGCACATTTTCAAAAGCCCCAGCAGTTGGCATCTGTGTTTCGTTATAATCCGAGACGTGCTGCGATGGTCCTCCCACGTTCTTATCTTGAAACATAAGTGGTTGTGCATCCGCACACTCAATCTCTTCCACTTCTGGGGCAGGGCTAGGTGTATGGCCCTGGGAAACCCTGCTAACAGAGTCATCAAAAAGCAGAAGAGACTGCTGCATGACTTGGGGCTCAGACTGCTTGGCTGATTTGCAAGGGGTCGAGGTGAAAGACTAATGGACATCGGCTGCAGGTGCCAACAATGTGAAGGAACTGAATGCACTGTCAGCAACCCAATCTACTATCGCCTGTACTTGTTCTGGTCTCACCATTCGTAGAGCTGCATTAGGCCCGACCAAATAACGCTGCAGGTTCTGTCGCCTACTTGCACCTGAGGAAGGTGTCTCACTTGTGCGTGTAGCTGGCACAGATCGGCCACGTCCTCTCTCTGTAACCAGAGCTCCACCAGCAGCACCACGATCGGGGCCACCTCTCTTATTTAACGCTCTCCTCATATTTCTTAAATTTAGGATCTTGCCCAAAATGGGTGTTTTTCAAATAGCAGAATAGAATCACAGTATATAAAGGGTGTATCTCACAATGACATATGCAGCAAAACTGCAAGATTACATTTTTTGCCCAAAATTGTTGTTTTATTAATAGCAGAATAGAACCACAGTATTTAAAGGGTGTGTCTCACACGTACAAATGCAGACTAGGCCATAATTAAAGATTTTTGCCCAATATTGGTATTTTATTAATAGCAGAATAGAACCACAGTATGTAACGGGTGTATCTCACAATAACATATGCAGCAAAGGCTGCAAAATTAAGTTTATTGCCCAAAATGGGTGTTTTTGAAATAGAAGAATAGAACCAAAGTATCTAAAGGGTGTCTCTCACAATGACATAGGCAGCAAAGGCTGCAAAATTAAGTTTTTTTGCCTAAAATTGGTGTTTTTTAATAATGGAATAGAACCACAGTGACTAAATGGTGTATCTCACAATTACATATGCAGCAAAGGCTGCAAAATTAAGTTTTTCCCCCCAAAATAGGTGTTTTTTTTTTAATAGCAGAATAGAATCACAGTATCTAAAGTGTGTATCTCACACGTACAGATGCAGACTAGGCCGCAATTAAAGTTTTTTGCCCAAAATGGTTGTTTTATTAATAGCAGAATAGAAAGTATGTAAAGGGTGTATCTCACACGTACAGATGCAAACTAGGCCGCAATTAAAGATTTTTGCCCAAAATAGGTGTTTTATTAATAGCAGAATAGAACCACAGTATCTAAAGGGTGGATCTCACAATGACATATCCAGCAAAGGCTGAAAATTTTAGTTTTTTGGTCAAAATGGGTGTTTTTTATTAGCAGAATAGAACCACAGTATTTAAAGGGTGTATCTCACATGACATATGCAGCAAAGGCTGCAAAATAAAGTTTTTGCACAAAATGGGTGTTTTTTTTAATAGAATAGTAGAACCACAGTATCTAAAGTGTATATCTCACACGTTCAGATGCAGACTAGGCCGCAATTAAAGATTTTTGCCCAAAAGGGGTGTTTTATTGATAGCAGATTAGAAACACAGTATTTAAAGGGTGTATCTCACAATGACATATGCAGCAAAGGCTGCAAAAATAAGTTTTTGGGTCAAAATGTTTTTTTTTTTTAATAGAAGAGTAGAACTACAGTATCTAAAGTGTGTATCTCACACGTTCAGATGCAGACCAGGCCGCAATTAAAGATTTTTGCCCAAAAGGGCTGTTTTTTTTATAGCGGAATAGAACCACAGTATCTAAAGTATATAGCTCACACTTACAGATGCAGACTAGGCTGCAATTATAGATTTTTGGCCAATATAGGTGTTTTATTAATAGCAGAATAGAACCACAGTATCTAAAGGGTGTATCTCATAAGTACAGATGCAGACTAGGCCGCAATTAAAGATTTTTACCCAAAATGGTTGTTTTATTAATAGCAGAATAGAACCACAGTATGTAAAGGGTGTATCTCACACATACAGATGCAAACTATGCCGCAATTAATTATTTTTGCCCAAAATGGGTCTTTTATTAATAGCAGAATAGAACTGCAGTATCTAAAGGGTGTATCTCACAATGACATAAACAAAAAATGCTGCAAAATAAAGTTTTTTGCCCAAAATGGGTATTTTTTAAATAGAAGAATAGAACCACAGTATCTAAAGTGTTTATCTCACACGTACAGATGCAGACTAGGCCGCAATTAAAGATTTTTGCCCATTAGGGGTGTTTTATTAATAGCAGAATAGAACCACAGTATCTAAAGGGTGTATCTCACAATGACATATGCAGCAAAGGCTGCACAATTAAGATTTTTACACAAAATTAGTGTTTTTCAAATAGCAGAATAGAACCACAGTATCTAAAGGGTGTAACTCACAATGACATATGCAGCAAATGCTGCAAAATTAAGGTTTTTTTCCCCAAAATGGGTGTTTCATTAATAGCAGAATAGAACCACAGTATCTAAAGGGTGTATCTCACAATGACATATGCAGCAAAGGCTGCAAAATTAAGTTTTTTGCCCAAAATGGGTGTTTTTTTAATAACAGAATATAAAAACATTATCTAAAGGGTGTATCTCACAATGACATATGTAGCAAAGGTTTTTTGCCCAAAATGGGTGTTTTTTTACTAACAGAATATGACAGCGGTATATAATGCTAGAATTTCACACGTGCAGATGCAGCAAGGGCTGTGAAATTGTGTATTTTGCCCAAAAAGGGTGTTTTTTAAAACCCAGAAAATTATAGCTGTATTTCTAGCTTAAATTGCACACTGACTAATGCGGCAGAGGCTTAAGATGAAGGTTATTGCCAAAAATTGGAGTTTTTTCAAAGCCAGAAAATTATTGAAGTATTTCAAACTTGTTTTTAACAATAACAGATGCAGCAAGTGCTGCAATATTAGTTTTTTTTGCCCAAAAAGGGTGTTTTTTTACTAACAGAATATGACAGCTGCATATAACGCTTGGATTTCACACGTGCAGATGCAGCAAGGGCAGTAAAATTGTGTATTTTGCCCAAAAAGGGTGTTTTTGAAAACCCAGAAAATTATAGCTGTATTTCGAGCTTAAATTGCACACTGACTAATGCGGCAGAGGCTTAAGATGCAGGTTATTGCCTAAAATGGGTGTTTTTTCAAAGCCAGAAAATTATTGCAGTATTTCAAACTTGTTTATAACAATAACAGATGCAGCAAGTGCATCAGATGTAGGATATTGTAAAAAAAAGGGTGTTTTTTTAACCCCTTAAGGCCATGTTTGCTGAGTCCTTAAGGACCCAGGACTAGAGTTGAGCGGACACCTGGATGTTCGGGTTCGAGAAGTTTGGCCGAACTTCCCGGAAATGTTCGGGTTCGGGATCCGAACTTTTCGGCACTAAAAAGGCTGTAAAACAGCCGAGGAAAGGGCTAGAGGGCTGCAAAAGGCAGCAACATGTAGGTAAATCCCCTGCAAACAAATGTGGATAGGGAAATGAATTAAAATAAAAATAAAATAAATAAAAATTAACCAATATGAATTGGAGAGAGGTCCCATAGCAGAGAATCAGGCTTCACGTCAGCCACCACTGCAACAGTCCATTGTCAGATATTTAGGCCCAGCACCCAGGCAGAGGAGATAGGTCCCGTAACAGAGAATCTGTCTTCATGTCAGCAGAGAATCAGTCTGCATGTCATAGCAGAGAATCAGGCTTCACGTCACCCAACACTGGAACAGTCCATTGTCATATATTTAGGCCCAGCACCCAGGCAGAGGAGAGAGGTCCCGTAACAGAGGATCTGGCTTCATGTCAGCAGAGAATCAGTCTGCATTTCTTAGCAGAGAATCAGGCTTCACGTCAGCCACCACTGCAACAGTCCATTGGCATATATTTAGGCCCAGCACACAGGCAGAGGAGAGAGGTCCCGTAACAGAGAATCTGTCTTCATGTCAGCAGAGAATTAGTCTGCAAGTCATAGCATAGAATCAGGCTTCACGTCAGCCACCACTGCAACAGTCCATTGTCAGAAATTTAGGCCCAGCACCCAGGCAGAGGAGAGAGGTCCCGTAACAGAGAATCTGTCTTCATGTCAGCAGAGAATCAGTCTGCATGTCATAGCAGAGAATCAGGCTTCACGTCAGCCACCACTGCAACAGTCCATTGGCATATATTTAGGCCCAGCACACAGGCAGAGGAAAGAGGTCCCGTAACAGAGAATCTGTCTTCATGTCAGCAGAGAATTAGTCTGCATGTCATAGCAGAGAATCAGGCTTCACGTCAGCCACCACTGCAACAGTCCATTGGCATATATTTAGGCCCAGCACACAGGCAGAGGAGAGAGGTCCCGTAACAGACAATCTGGCTTCATGTCAGCAGAGAATCAGTCTGCATGTCATAGCAGAGAATCAGGCTTCACGTCAGCCACCACTGCAACAGTCCATTGGCATATATTTAGGCCCCGACACAGGCAGAGGAGAAAGGTCCCGTAACAGAGAATCTGTCTTCATGTCAGCAGAGAATTAGTCTGCAAGTCATAGCAGAGAATCAGGCTTCACGTCAGCCACCACTGCAACAGTCCATAGGCATATATTTAGACCCAGCACACAGGCAGAGGAGAGAGGTCCTGTAACAGAGAATCTGTCTTCATGTCAGCAGAGAATCAGTCTGCATGTCATAGCAGAGAATCAGGCTTCACGTCACCCAACATTGAAACAGTACATTGGCATATATTTAGGCCCCGGCACCCAGACAGAGGAGAGGTTCATTTAACTTTGGGTAGCCTTGCAATATAATGGTAAAATGAAAATAAAAATAGGATTCAATGAGGAAGTGCCCTGGAGTACAATAATATATGGTTAAGGGGAGGTAGTTAATGTCTAATCTGGACAAGGGATGGACAGGTCCTGTGGGATCCATGCCTGGTTCATTTTTATGAATGTCAGCTTGTCCACATTGGCTGTAGACAGGCGGCTGCGTTTGTCTGTAATGACGCCCCCTGCCGTGCTGAATACATGTTCAGACAAAACGCTGGCCGCCGGGCAGGCCAGCACCTCCAAGGCATAAAAGGCTAGCTCTGGCCACGTGGACAATTTAGAGACCCAGAAGTTGAATGGGACCGAACCATCAGTCAGTACGTGGAGGGGTGTGCACACGTACTGTTCCACCATGTTAGTGAAATGTTGCCTCCTGCTAACACGTTGCGTATCAGGTGGTGGTGCAGTTAGCTGTGGCGTGTTGACAAAACTTTTCCACATCTCTGCCATGCTAACCCTGCCCTCAGAGGAGCTGGCCGTGACACAGCTGCCTTGGCGACCTCTTGCTCCTCCTCTGCCTTGGCCTCGGGCTTCCACTTGTTCCCCTGTGACATTTGGGAATGCTCTCAGTAGCGCGTCTACCAACGTGCGCTTGTACTCGCGCATCTTCCTATCACGTCCAGTGCAGGAAGTAAGGTGGGCACATTGTCTTTGTACCATGGATCCAGCAGTAGTCCGCACAGGTTAAAATGTGGGCAACTCTGCTGTCGTTGCGCAGGCACTGCAGCATGTAGTCGCTCATGTGTGCCAGGCTGCCCAGGGGTAAGGACAAGCTGTCCTCTGTGGGAGGCGTATCGTCATCGTCCTGCCTTTCCCCCCAGCCACGCACCAGTGATGGGCCAGAGCTGCGTTGGGTGCCACCCCGCTGTGACCATGCTTCATCCTCATCCTCCTCCACCTCCTCCTCATCCTCGTCCTCCTCGTCCTCCAGTAGTGGACCCTGGCTGGCCACATTTGTACCTGGCCTCTGCTGTTGCAAAAAAACTCCCTCTGAGTCACTTCGAAGAGACTTCGGCACTCAATATTAGATTATCGAAATTAGTTCTCGAAATTAGTTCATTTATTAATTGTCCATCCCAGGTAGGATCATTTATAATGCAAATGGCCAACAATATCGTTTCGGTCCAGCAGGACCTTGTTCACGGCCTAAAATAGGTACATCATAATTTAGTGTTTTGGTACATTTGCATTATAAATGATCCTACCTGGGATGGACAATTAATAAATGAACTAATTTCGAGAACTAATTTCGATAATCTAATATTGAGTGCCGTGGTTTCTACATATTTCGATTGACCCTTTCCACTGAGCACCAACAGCGACACATAAGGAGTGCCATCCACTATAATACTTCGAAGAGACAGGCCTGAAAGTGCTAAAAATGACCCCTCTTCCTCCTCCTCCTCCTCCTCCTCCTGGGCCACCTCCTCTTCCATCATCGCCCTAAGTGTTTTCTCAAGGAGACATAGAAGTGGTATTGTAACGCTGATAACGGCGTTATCGCCACTGGCCTTGTTGGTGGAGTACTCGAAACAGCGCAACAGGGCACACAGGTCTCGCATGGAGGCCCAGTCATTGGTGGTGAAGTGGTGCTGTTCCGCAGTGCGACTGACCCGTGCGTGCTGCAGCTGAAACTCCACTATGGCCTGCTGCTGCTCGCACAGTCTGTCCAGCATGTGCAAGGTGGAGTTCCACCTGGTGGGCACGTCGCATATGAGGCGGTGAGCGGGAAGGCCGAAGTTACGCTGTAGCGCAGACAGGCGAGCAGCGGCAGGATGTGAACGCCGGAAGCGCGAACAGACGGCCCGCACTTTATGCAGCAGCTCTGACATGTCGGGGTAGTTGTGAATGAACTTCTGCACCACCAAATTCAGCACATGCGCCAGGCAAGAGTTGTGCGTCAAACCGGCTAGTCCCAGAGCTGCAACGAGATTTCGCCCATTATCGCACACCACCAGGCCGGGCTTGAGGCTCACCAGCAGCAACCACTCGTCGGTCTGTTGTTCTTTACCACGCCACAACTCCTGTGCGGTGTGGGGCCTGTCCCCCAAACATATGAGTTTCAGAATGGCCTGCTGATGTTTACCCCGGGCTGTGCTGAAGTTGGTGGTGAAGGTGTGTGGCTGACTGGATGAGCAGGTGGAAGAAGAGGAGGAGGAAGCCGAGAAGGAAGAGGTGGCAACAGGAGGCAAAGAATGTTGCCCTGTGATCCTTGGCGGCGGAAGGACGTGCGCCAAACAGCTCTCCGCCTGGGGCCCAGCTGCCACTACATTTACCCAGTGTGCAATTAGGGAGATATAGCGTCCCTGGCCGTGCTTACTGGTCCACGTATCTGTGGTTAGGTGGACCTTGCTACAGATGGCGTTGTGCAGTGCACACTTGATTTTATCGGATACTTGGTTGTGCAGGGAAGGCACGGCTCTCTTGGAGAAGTAGTGGCGGCTGGGAACAACATACTGTGAGACAGCAAGCGACATGAGCTGTTTGAAGCTGTCTGTGTCCACCAGCCTAAATGACAGCATTTCATAGGCCAGTAGTTTAGAAATGCTGGCATTCAGGGCCAGGGATCGAGGGTGGCTAAAATGCACAGTAGCAAAGCCTACATCAGGGTCAAGCTGTCACACCAAGTGCATTTAACCAGCAATAGTCTGTTTATTTTTTGGCCATATACTACATCAGTGGCAATCTGCGCCTGTCACCAAGTGCATTTAACCCTCAATGGTGTGGTTGTTAGGTAAATGATAGAGGTGCAGGACTGCTTAGTCTGACTCACCCAGTCAGGAGCATATAATTACAGAAAGAACAAGGATAAGCAGGCACACTCTAATATGGGTGCAATCGATTAATCTATTTATAATTCTCGTGGTTTGTAAGATGTGATGGGTGGAAGTAAGTAAATTTTCTTAAAAATAAAAAGATAAAAAGATAGGATATCCTTTTAGTAGAAAATGATTAATAATAAATAATCAATAATAAGAGTTGAAAATAGTGGGTGATCACCACTGGGTAATGAATACCCTGCAAAATATCTGGAAAAAAATTGTGTTGGATCCCCTGGCAGTGATCGGCGGTTCCTGGAAGGCTGTTTCAATTCAGTCCAGTTCAGAGTCAGTGGCGTCCCTCATGTTGCCTAGGACGCTGGGGGGCGTGGTCAAAGCATATAGTGGCCTATTTCAGTCTAACAAGATAAATTTATTCTCAGTTCACTTCTGAAGTTATTTCTGTTTAAATCGTATAGTGGCGTACTACAGTAAAAAACGAAAAATATATATTCACTGCACTGTTACAGTTATTTCTGGTGAAAGTGCATAGGGGCGTATTTCAGCACTACAAGAAAAATATATACGCACTTCACTCTACGTTTTTTGGGTGAAAGCCTATAGGGGCGTCTTTCAGTACTTCAAGAAAAATATATACGCACTTCACTCTTTAAGTTTTTTCTGGTCAAAGCGTATTGTGGCCTATTTCAGTCCAACAAGATGAATATATTCTCAGTTCACTTCTTCTGTTATTTCTGTTGTAAGTGTATAGGGATGTATTACAGTAAAAAAAGAAAAATATATGTGCACTTCACTGGTGCATTTATTTCTGCTGAAAGTGTTTACTGGCCTATTTCAGTAAAAAAAAGAAAAATATATTCTCAGTTCATGTTGGCGATTATATTTGTTGAAAACATGGCTGGGAGTCAGCAGGGTGGCAGCAGTGGGCGGTCGGGAGCCAAACGTGCCCTGGGTAGAGCACATGCTTCGCTGCAGCCTACCTACTTGGGAAGTTGTGGTGCAGGAGTTCACGGAAGTAGCGGCGGTTGCAGTCTGTCAGTGTGACGGTTATATGTGGTAACATTTTTATTGAAGTATTTTGGTCAAAAAACTACATTTATTCAGCGGTCAGCGCTGCAGTTACATGTGGTTAAATCTTTTGTGATGCATTTTGGTGGAAAAACACATTTTATTCAGCGTTCAGGCCTGCAGTTCTTTGCGGTAAAATCTTTAGTGACGTATTTTGGTGGAAAACAAATCTTATTCAGTGTTCAGCGCAGTAGTAATATGTGGTAAAATCTTTTGTGATGTATTTCAGATTAAAACAAATTTTAATCAGCGTTCAGCGCTGCAGTTATATGCGGTAAAATCTTTTATGACTTATTTCGGTGGAAAAACTAATTTTATTCAGCGTTCAGGCCTCTAGTAATATGTGGTCAAATCTTTATTGAAGTATGTCGGTCGAAAAACAAAATTATTTCAGTGGTCAGCTTTGCGGTTACCGTATTTTTCACCCTATAAGACGCTCCGGCCCATAAGACGCACCTAGGTTTTAGAGGGGGACAATAAGAAAAAAAAAATTTTCATTACACCTCAGGTAAGTCCACCAATCAGACCACCAATAAGACCTCAGATCAGACCCCCAATCAGACCTCAGCTCAGACCCTAATGTGAATGACCCCAATAAGACCTCAGATAAGAGCCCCATGCCTCTCATTAGCCCCCATATGCCTCTCTTCAGCCCCCATATGCCTCTATTTATCCCCCCATATTACTCTATTTAGCCCCCAATATGCCTCTCTTCAGCCCCCATATGCCACTCTTAAGCCCCCATAAGCCTCCATCAGCCCTGAAATAAAATAAAAAAAACACTTACCGGTACCTTTCTTTCTCCGGACACCGCCCCGCTCCTCACCGCCCTTGCTCGGTAATCCTCCTCTTCAGTCTGCTGTGCGTGGCATGCACAGTGTGAGGTCACAACGCGTCCTCACATGTGTGTAGCCTTCACAGCATAGCGCCGAGGACCAGGAAGAGTATAGTGCTTTCACCGCTTCCCGGTCCACCGGTACTAATCAGCGCTTCCATAAACGAAGTGCTTGATTAGTATTCGCCCCATAAGACGAGGGGGAAAAATGCGTCTTATGGGGCATAAAAAAAAGGGTATATGCAGTAAAATCTTTATTGAAGTATTTCGCTCAAAAAACTACATTTATTCTGCGGTCAGCGCTGCAGTTATATACGGTAAAATCTTTAGTGACGTATTTCGGTGGAAAAACAAATCTTATTCAGCGTTCAGCACTGTAGTAATATGGGGTAAAATCTTTAGTGATGTATTTCGGTTGAAAAACAAATCATATTCAGCGTTCAGCGCTGTAGTAATATGAGGTAAAATCTATTGTGATGTATTTTGGTGGAAAAACTAATTTTATTCAGCGTTCAGCACTGTAATTATATGCGGTAAAATCTCCATGATGTCTCCATAATAAATCTGCAGCATGGGCTCCTAGTGTGGCTTCTACACACTTGCAAAATCATCCTTTAGCGGAGCGAATAGAAGCCGGATCACCGGGACACTCTATGACTTTCCCAGGAGCTGCTGTCTGGAGCAGCGGTTCATTTCTGAGACGTCCGTATAGTGAGTGGGGGGAGATCCGAACACCCTCTCCATCTTCGTGCTCTGCTATATGCGGTAAAATCTTTCGTGACGTATTTCTGTGGAAAAACTAATCTTATTCAGTGTTCAGAGCTGTAGTAATATGCAGTAAAATCTTTTGTGATGTATTTCGGTGGAAAAACACATTTTAATCAGCATTCAGCTCTGCAGTTACAGTGGGATGCGAAAGTTTGGGCAACCTTGTTGATTGTCATGATTTTCCTGCATAAATCGTTGGTTGTTACAATAAAAAATATCAGTTAAATATATCATATAGGAGACACACACAGTGATATTTGAGAAGTGAAATTAAGTTTATTGGATTTACAGAAAGTGTGCTATAATTGTTTAAACAAAATTAGGCAGGTGCATAAATTTGGGCACTGTTGTCATTTTATTGATTCCAAAACCTTTAGAACTAATTATTGGAACTCAAATTGGCTTGGTAAGCTCAGTGACCCCTGACCTACATACACAGGTGAATCCAATTATGAGAGAGTATTTAAAGGGGTCAATTGTAAGTTTCCCTCCTCTTTTAATTTTCTCTGAAGAGTAGCAACATAGGGGTCTCAAAACAACTCTCAAATGACCTGAAGACAAAGATTGTTCACCATCATGGTTTAGGGGAAGGATACAGAAAGCTGTCTCAGAGATTTCATCTGTCTGTTTCCACAGTTAGGAACATATTGAGGAAATGGAAGACCACAGGCTCAGTTCAAGTTAAGGCCGAAGTGGCAGACCAAGAAAAATCTCAGATAGACAGAAGCGACAAATGGTGAGAACAGTCAGAGTCAACCCACAGACCAGCACCAAAGACCTACAACATCATCTTGCTGCAGATGGAGTCACTGTGCATCGTTCAACCATTCGGCGCACTTTACACAAGGAGATGCTGTATGCGAGAGTGATGCAGAGGAAGCCTTTTCTCTGCCCATGGCACAAAAAGTGCCGCTTGAGGTGGGCTAAAGCACATTTGGACAAGCCAGCTTCATTTTGGAATAAGGTGCTGCGGACTGATGAAACTAAAATGTAGTTATTTGGCCATAGCAAGGGGCGTTATGCATGGAGGAAAAAGAACACAGCATTCCAAGAAAAACACCTGCTACCTACAGTAAAATATGGTGGTGGTTCCATCATGCTATGGGGCTGTGTGGCCAGTGCAGGGACTGGGAATCTTGTCAAAGTTGAGGGACGCATGGATTCCACTCAGTATCAGCAGATTCTGGAGACCAATGTCCAGGAATCAGTGACAAAGCTGAAGCTGCACCAGGGCTGGATCTTTCAACAAGACAACGACCCTAAACACTGCTCAAAATCCAATAAGGCATTTATGCAGAGGAACAAGTACAACGTTCTGGAATGGCCATCTCAGTCCCCAGACCTGAATATAATTGAAAATCTGTGGTGTGACTTAAAGAGAACTGTCCATGCTCGGAAGCCATCAAACCTGAATGAACTAAAGATGTTTTGTAAAGAGGAATGGTCCAAAATACCTTCAACCAGAATCCAGACTCTCATTGGAACCTACAGCAAGCGTTTAGAGGCCGTAATTACTGCAAAAGGAGGATCTACTAAATATTGATTTCATTTCTTTTTTGTGGTGCCCAAATTTATGCACCTGCCTAATTTTGTTTAAACAATTATAGCACACTTTCTGTAAATCCAATAAACTTCATGTCACTTCTCAAATATCACTGTGTGTGTCTCCTATATGATATATTTAACTGACATTTTTTATCGTAACAACCAACGATTTATACAGGAAAATCATGACGATTAACAAGGTTGCCCAAACTTTCGCATCCCACTGTATATGCGGACTTATTTCTGTGGAAAAACTAATTTTATTTAGCGTTCAGGCCTCTAGTAATATGTGGTAACACCTTTATTGAAGTATGTCGGTCGAAAAACGAAATTAATTCAGTGGTCAGTTCAGCGGTTATATGCGGTAAAATCTTTATTGAAGTATTTTGGTCAAAAAACAAAATTTATTCTGCGGTCAGAGCTGCGGTTATATGTGGTAAAATCTTTAGTGACATATCTTGATGAACTTCATGACTCTTCCGGGCTTAAAGCTATCTTGACGCTTTGTCTTGTCTGTAGCTACTAGAGGCCTGTTCATGCAAGGCAGGTTCCTCTAGAAGGATCTTGGTCGATTGACACTGTCATTGTGCCATTCTGTGGCTTCCTCATGCTGCTGCCACCTCCACACTCAGTCATTATGCCACTCTGTGGTCTCCTCCTGATGCTGCTGCTCAGTGGCGTAGCTAGAAATGACTGGGCCCCACAGCAAATTTTTGAATGAGGGCTTTTTTCGCAACCCCTTCCTTTCATGCCGCCTCCATTCCTATGGCTATTAAAGATCACTCTCTCAGACCAGCTGTTCCATCCATTTTCTACACTGTCTATACTGTCACTGTATATAAATTAATTGTATAATACTGTTGAGGCGGCCCTGACAAAATCTTTTAGTCCTCCTCCTCCTAGATGGGCCCCTTCTTGGTCAGGGCCACAAAGCAGCCGCTTCTCCTATAGCTATGCCCCTGCTGCTACCTCCTCCAGACTCTGTCATTGTGCCACTCTGTGGCCTACTCATGCTGCTGCCACCTCCAGACTCAGTCATTGTGCCACTTTGTGGCCTACTCATGCTGCTACCAACTCCAGACTCTGTCATTGTGCCACTCAGTGGCCTCTTCATACTGCTTCCACCTCCAGACCCTGTCATTGGGCCACTCTGTGGGCTCCTCATGCTGCTTTCACCTCACCACTATTTCATAGGTCCACTCTGTGGACTTCTCATGCTGTTCCCACCCTTCCCCACTTCATGACTGGTCCACTATTTTGGCTTTTGACCTGGCTGACATCATCATTTATTTGTAATAGAGATCAGCGGCTCACCTCAAGACTAAGTGGATAAGGGTGCTCACCTCTCGGTCCACCCGAACCGTATGAAAGACAGAATTAGTAATGAAAAATAGAGGGGCACTCCATATAAGGGAACAGAAGACGGTACTAGGAATATCACTATTTAATAAAGCATCAGATATTCTAAAAAACATCCATAAAATACAACCATACAATAAATAAAATGATATAATCAAGTTATGAGAAGGGTCTTGTGTATAACCCGCTATAATGGAGATTCAATCAAGTTCCAAATAGTTCATATGAAATGGAAATTTCCCACAATGATCGTCAAGCAAGGCAGATCTCCATGCTCTCAAGGGAAATCCCAGGCACTGCAATCTTGCGACTTCAATGCAATGTTGCTGATAAGGTAAAGTATCCAAATCCAAAGCCCAAATGCAGAGGGACAAGTTATAGTGTCCAATTTGGGGAGGACTCTCTGTTCAGATGAATAGAAGATGGCAACAAAAAGTCTCTTACCCCACTCTGTTACTGGACTCAGCGTGATGGATCGAAGAACAGCCGATTACATACTGCAAACGCGGCGTCCCACGTGGTATGGAGTCTGAACGTGACGTCTCACGTGACTCTTCGGCTGTGGCGGTGATGATGTAATCCGTCTTTCTCAAAGGTGTATTCTTAATACGAGATGGATGGTATGGATAAAATCACCCGCCGTTGTTTCTTCCTAATCACTTATGTCTCCTTGAGGGGAACGGCTCACTGTCCCAGCCCAAACGCGTTTCAGGGTATACACCCCTTCCTCAGTGGACATCATTTATTTGACGCTTCTGATATGTCAGGAAGGAAGGAAAAATGAGACGCACAACGGATCCTGTCTGTGTAGCAGCTTTAAGGCCTGTATGGTCCCATCAGAATTGGCTTATGAATTGGTAGCCAAAAGCAGGAGTGGGTAGAAAACACAGAAGACATTCAAATATTCGGTTCACGTGTCATCTCTGCTTTAGATTTTTGGCTTTTGGCAATATCGATGGCTTACTGACCAAATGCTGACCGAGTGAAGGCAGATGCTCCACAGACAGGATTTGTTTTTTGGGGATTATTGTTCTGACGATCAGAGGAAGGGCAAAATAATCAGTGATGTCCACACAAACTTATTGCTGACACTTTCTCCACTCTGTCGGGGGGCTCTACTTGTATAAGCATTTAATAGAACAGGTTCTGTAGACATCTATGTGGAATCAGCTTACAACAGTGTTCGGAGTGCGCTTTTTCTTGACGTTAACATCTACCTGTAAGGCTGAGTTGATACTTGAGTTATGTGGTCAGTTTTGGCCCCGTGACTGCACAAATAAGTGAAGTATGCAGTTATTCTAAGAGCGACACCTGTCATGTGCTTGTCATACTGACTCACAGTATTGTTTCACTACCACAGCAAACTTCCTATGAGTGCTACTGCAAGTCACAGTGTTCTACACCCTTATAAAGGCTCTCTGCAGACCGGAAATAGACGTTTTTTTAATGCGATTCGCTGCAAATAAATACATATCAAAGCTAATTTTTCAGAAAAATTTGGCGAACCGGCCGAATCGAATTTTTGAAAAACTCGCTCATCTCTATTTAGAATTAACTTACGGACACAGCTCCATGACTTCATGAAGGAACTTGAGATGTTCCCAAAACATGTAGGGTCTTTTCTTTGGTTGGCCAGGCCCACTGCGGCCTTGTTGATGCATTTGCTTGCGGAACTGGTCCCTGCAGCTCTGCCAACGATTCTTGACTTCACCCACTTAAAAAAATAAATAAATATATTTACCAAATATGACATGTTCTATGCTAGGGAGGACAACATATGACATGTGCTATGCAAGAGTGGACAGTAAGGATCACACATGTATAGATTGGCCACTTACCCAAACTCTGGAGACTCTGGTCTTTAATTTTGGCCCATACACTTGCAAACAGCTCCTGGGTAATTTCCAACCATGCAGCATCTTTTTTGTAGCAGTTGTGATATTCCCTACACCTTGTTTCCCAATTACAGGGCCTTTCCTGGAATACGACAATCAGCTTCTCCACATCCATGGATTTTGGGGTCTTTGGCATTATGAAATTTGTTCTGCGAGGGCAGGAACCTCTCCAAACAGAAGGCACATGAACATTACTTCCTGTTGAAAATCCCTTTACTGTTGCTAAGTTACTTGCATTTAAAACGCAACGCATTGCATCCGGATGCAATGCGTTTTCCACGCAGCTTCATTCACTTCTATGGGACCAGGGCTGCGTAAAAAAGAAGCAGAATATAGATCATGCAGTTTTTTTGCGCAATGCAGAACTGATGCATGAAAAAATGCTCATGTAGACAAACCAATTGAAATTAATGGGTCAGGATTCAGTGCGGGTGTTATGCATTCACGTCATGCATCACACCCGTGCGGAACATTTAATCGTATGAAAGGGGCCTTAGTGGATGTAATGCAGTTGTCTTATCACAGATAGTGATTGCCACTAGTGTGGCTCCTGAACAGAGATGGCCTTGCGGTTCACCCGGTGGTCAGTTCACGGCGTACTTTACACATTCGCGGTTCGCTGAACATGCGAACATATGACAATATTTGCCAGCGCCATATTCTTTGACATTGTGAAAAACTTTGACCCATGACACATTTACCAGGTGGTACAGGACAGACAATTGAGACATTTCAGCACATGGGCATACCCCCTACCATATAAATAGACCTGATCTGGCTGCCATTTTTCATTTTGTCTTTTCTTAGTGTAGGGAGAGGTTGCTGTGTGGAGCAGGGACAGGCTGTTAGACTGTTAATAGTGACACAAATCGCTAGCTAATAGGTCCACAAAAGTCCTTTTAAGGACTGGTATAGGTGTGCTATTGATTGAAGCGGGGTGTTATCTAAGAATATACTACTCAAATAGTGTATTTTGGTACTGAAGAAATTTATCCACTTTCACTGCGTTACCTCTGCTACACACAGTGAGAAAATTTAAAGGTTTTTTTTTTTTTATAACTGGTGTGATTATAGACCAGTTGACCCCAAAACGACATATTAAAGCAGGGTGTTAGCTAAGAATATACTACTCAAATAGTGTATTTTGGTACTGAATAAATTTAGCCACTTTCACTGCGTTACCTCTGCTACACACAGTGAGAAAATGTAAAGGATTTTTTTTTTACTAGTGTGATTATAGACCAGTTGACCCCAAAACGACATATTAAAGCAGGGTGTTATATACCTTCTTCAACATACACTGCGCTTCTCTAGAGACTTTTGTCACCGGGTCATTAAAAAAATTACAGGCAGAGGAGGAGGCAGGCCCTTCCGCAGGAGTGGTAGGGGTAGGGCAGGAGCACCAGGCCAGAGCCAAAGTGGGAAGTTGCAGAAGGTGCGTTCAATTACGTCAAAGGATGCACCAGACTTGGTTGAGTGGCTCACTCAGCCTTCCGCTTCTGTACCCTCCTCATTCTCTCTATCTGCACCCTCTTCACTCTCTGCTGTGTGCACCCCCAAAGACACCACCACCAACACCACCACCACCATATATCCTCCACTTGAGTCACAGGAATTATTTTCCGATCCATCAGAGGACATTTCCGATGTGCAGCTATTCTTGTCATCGGATCAGGAAGAGGCGGTAGCAACTGCCGCCACTCAGCAGTCTGACAATAGTACCCAGATCAGCCCAAGGAGTTTGGTCCCCACTGTTGCTGCCTACCCTGAGATCTCTAACGTTAGTGGTGGGGAAGGTGACGTCGATGATGACGTGTCTATGACGTAACGACATTGCACAGGAGGGACAAACCAGACTGCTAATGTATCAGGAGCAAGCTATCAACCATGTACGGTCACATCTTGCGCTCCCAGGACGCCGGCACATAGCTCTGCAGTGTGTTTTTTTTTTTTATGTGTCAGCTGCTGACAATAATGTTGCCATCTGCAGCTTTTGCAGTCAACACATAAGTCGCGGTAAGCCCAACACCCACCTAGGGACGACCGCCTTAACAAGGCACCTGGCCTAACATCACCGAGCCCAGTGGGAGCAACGCCGTCAGAACCCACAAAGCCACACTCCAGGCTATCACCGTCCAGCCTTTTCTCCTTCTCCTTTTCCTCTCTCCTCACAATTGTCCTCCACTCCACCTTCCATCATGCCATCCTCACATTTATCAGGAAAAAGGCAGGGTTCCGTGGCCCAAATGTTCAAGTGTAAATAAATGATGATGCCGGATAACCCTCTTGCCCAACGGTTGACCACTGGCTTGTCGGGACTAGTAGCCCCTCCAACTACTGCCATATAAACTTGTGGACTTGTAGGCCTTTAGAAAATTTGTGGCCATTGGAACACCACAATAGAAAGTCCCAAGAAGGAAATACTTCTCGCAGAAGGGCATCCCAGAGCTATATGGCCACGTTCAGAGGCAAGTGAATGTATCTCTGGCAGATAGTGCCAAGATACAGCTGACCACAGACACGTGGTCTAGCAAACATGGGCAGGGAAGGTATATAACTTTTACTGCAACCCGTGTATATTTGGTTTTACCGCCACGGATAGCATGCAGGCCTGCCTCTTCTTCTCCTCCTCCTACTCCATCCTCCCTCTCCTCCTCGGCTGTATCCTCCTCTTCCGCTGCGCCCGCCAAGATCCCCAGAACCTATTCGACATGCCAGGTGAGACGTTGCCATGTTGTGCTGCATCTGTTGTGCCTGGAAGCCAAGACCCACATCGGTCCTACAATCCTTTCAGCTTTGCGCTTACAGGCAGATCAGCGGCTAACACCGCTCAATTTGACTGTTGGTAAAGTAGTGTGCGACAACGGTGCCAATCTGTTGAATGTGCTGAAACAGGGCAAAACGACACATGTACCGTGCATGGCACACGTCCTGAACTTGGTCATGCAGTTATTCGTTGTCAAATACCCTGGGGTCCAGGACGTCTTGCGGCAGGCTAGGAAAATCTCGGGCCATTTCAGAAGGTCTTACACGGCCATGGCTCGCCTTGCTGACATTCATCGGCGACACAACCTGCCCGTCAGATGTCTTATTTGTGACTGCCAGATATGATGGAACTCAACCTTGTATATGCTCGATAGGCTGCTCCAGCAGAAGCGTGCAGTTAACGACTACCTGTACGAACTCTGCGGCAGGACAGGTTCTGGTGAGCTTGTTTTTTTTTTCACTGCGCCAGTGTCTGCTGATGCGCGACGCATGCAGACTTCTGCTGCCATTTGATGAGATCACCAAACTGGTCAGTCGCAGCCAGGGCACCATCAGTGACATCGTACCCTTTGCCTTCTTTCTGGAGCGTGCATTGCATCATGTCATTGATCAAGCCAACGGGGAGCAGGAAGATTAGGAAGTCGCAATGCTGGATGAATTCCCAGGGGGGTTACTCCATCTGAGACAAGTCAACAACAGGAGTCTGAAGAGGAGTCAGAGGAGGATGGTGCCGGGGAGGAGGAGGAGCAAGAAGAGCATGCTTTAAACCTTTCTGGGATCCCTGGTGTTGTCCGTGGATGGGGGGAGGAGAACAAGGACGACATTATCCTGGATGATGAGCAGGAGCCAGGCCACTACACCGCTTCCAGTTTAGTAGAAAATGTGGGCCTTCATTTCCACTCACAGAGAAACATAGAAACATAGAAACATAGAATGTGTCGGCAGATAAGAACCATTTGGCCCATCTAGTCTGCCCAATATATCTGAATCCTATGAATAGTCCCTGGCCCTATCTTATATGAAGGATAGTCTTATGCCTATCCCATGCATGCTTAAACTCCTTCACTGTATTTGCAGCTACCACTTCTGCAGGAAGGATATTCCATGCATCCACTACTCTCTCAGTAAAGTAATACTTCCTTATATTACTTTTAAACCTTTGCCCCTCTAATTTAAAACTGTGTCCTCTTGTGGTAGTTTTTCTTCTTTTAAATATGCTCTCCTCCTTTACTGAGTTGATTCCCTTTATGTATTTAAAAGTTTCTATCATATCCCCTCTGTCTCTTCTTTCTTCCAAGCTATACATATTAAGGTCTTTTAATCTTTCCTGGTAAGTTTTATCCTGCAATCCATGTACTAGTTTAGTAGCTCTTCTCTGAACTCTCTATATAGAGTATCTATAGAGTATCTATATCCTTCTGGAGATATGGCCTCCAGTACTGCGCACAATACTCCAAGTGAGGTGTCACCAGTGTTCTGTACAGCAGCATAAGCACTTCACTCTTTCTACTGCTTATACCTCTCCCTATACATCCAAGCATTCTGCTGGCATTTCGTGCTGCTCTATTACATTGTCTTCCCAACTTTAAGTCTTCTGAAATAATTACTCCTAAATCCCTTTCCTCAGATACTGAGGTCAGGACTGTGTCAAATATTCTATATTCTGCCCTTGGGTTTTATGCCCCAGGTGCATTATCTTGCACTTATCCACATTAAATTTCAGTTGCCAGAGTTCTGACCATTCTTCTAGTTTTCCTAAATCCTTTTCTATTTGGCGTTTCCCTCCAGGAACATCAACCCTGTTACATATCTTTGTGTCATCAGCAAAAAGACAAACCTTACCATCAAGGCCTTTTGCAATATCACTTATGAAGATATTAAACAAAATTGGTCCCAGTACAGATCCCTGTGGAACCCCACTGGTAACATGACCTTGTTTTGAATGTTCTCCATTGACTACAACCCTCTGTTGTCTGTCACTCAGCCACTAACTAATCCACTCAACAATATGGGAGTCCATGCTCAATGACTGCAGTTTATTGATAAGTCTTATGTATGGGACAGTGTCAAAAGCCTTACTAAAATCTAGATATGCGATGTCTACTGCACCTCCACCGTCTATTATTTTAGTCACCCAGTCAAAAAAATCTATAAGATTTGTTTGACATGATCTCCCTGAAGTAAACCCATGTTGTTTTTCATCTTGCAATCCATGGGATTTTAGATGTTCCACAATCCTATCCTTTAATAGGGTTTCCATTAATTTGCCTACTATTGATGTCAGACTCACTGGTCTATAGTTGCTCGATTCCTCCCTACTACCTTTCTTGTGAATGGGCATGACATTTGCCAATTTCCAATCTTCCGGGATGACTCCTGTTACTAATGATTGGTTAAATAAATCTGTTAACGGTTTTGCCAGCTCACCACTAAGCTCTTTTAATAATTTTGGGTGTATCTCATCAGGCCCCTGTGACTTATTTGTCTTCACTTTAGACAGCAAACTTAGAACATCTTCCTCTGTAAAGATACATGCATCAAACGATTTATTAGTCATCCTTTCTAGTGGAGGTCCTTCTCCTTCTTTTTCTTTTGTAAAAACTGAACTGAAGTATTCATTAAGGCAGTCGGCTAGCCCTTTATTCTCTTCTACATACCTCCCGTCCTTTGTTTTTAATTTAGTTATTCCTTGTTTTAATTTCCTTTTTTCATTTATATATCTGAAGAATGTCTTATCCCCTTTTTTCATAGACTGAGCTAGTTTTTCTTCTGCCTGAGCTTTAGAAGTTCTTATAACTTGCTTGGCCTCTTTCTGCCTAATCTTGTAGATTTCCTTATCTTCATTGCTCTGGTTTTTTTTTTATAATTACAAAATGCTAGCTTTTTATTTTTAATGATTTGGGCCACTTCTGCTGAGTACCACAGTGGTCTCTTCCTTTTTTTGCTTTTACTGACAAGTCTAATGCAATTTTCTGTTGCCTTCAATAATGCACCTTTTAAGTAGTCCCATTTCTCCTGGACTCCATGTAATCCGTTCCAGTCTGATAAGGACTCATTTATGACTAATTTCATTTTTGAAAAGTCTGTTTTTCTAAAATCTAAAACTTTTGTTTTTGTGTGGTGGGACTCTTTCACAGTTCTTATATTAAACCACACTGACTGGTGATCACTAGATCCCAAGGTTTCGCCTACAATGACATCATATACCGAATCCCCATTTGTGAATACCAAATCCAAAATGGCCTCCCTCCGGGTTGGCTCCTCGACCATTTGTTGTAGGGATAACCCCAGTAGGGAATTTAGAATATCTGTACTCCTGGTAGAACTTGCTATTTTGGTTTTCCAGTTTATATCTGGAAGATTGAAATCTCCCATAATGATAACTTCTCCTTTCATTGTCATTTTAGCTATTTCTTCAACTAGTAGATCATCTAGTTCTTTAACTTGACCAGGTGGTCTATATATCCCTGACGAAGGAGCCCGTTTAGGCTCAGAAACGCGTCGGATTGAATTTGTCCCCTGAAGGCTTCCATACTCAATGCGGTGATGTCACACGCCAAGCTCCCGGACTTCAACTAGGGTTCCCTCGTGTGAGTGATTTGCTGCCGGCCGGAGCACCACCCACACTAGAGGTTGAACCTGAAGGCGCTCTGAAAACCAACCCAGCGGATCCGACAAGAATTACACTCCACGGACAGATAAACTACCTGTTAAATAAGGTAACCACTAGAAAGACTACCGTGAATATACCTTTTTGTCTTTGCACTAGAAATTGTGAACATTTTTTCCCCTATCTCTTGTACTGTGAGTCAATACTCGTATACAGATTGGAATCAGCGCAGGTTCCGATTCTGATTTATATTCAAATCAGACCTCACTAACATTTTCCTATTACGGTCACCGCAGCAGACCGTGGCAGTGAACCTTGCAGCGATTCCTTGTATGACACTAAGAATTCAGTGAATCAGGGAGCGCGGGTGGGCTTGTATAAAATTCTACAAACACTTTCATAATGGTCTATATATCACACCTACACGAGTTACTGCATTATTAGCAAACTGCAACGTAACCCAAACTGACTCTATGTTGGCCTCACCAACTTGTATTAGGTTAGATTTAATGCTATCTTTCACATACAGGGCCACTCCTCCTCCTTTCTTGCCTTCTCTGTCTCTTCTGTATAAAGAGTACCCTGGTATGGTTATGTCCCAGTCATTTCTTTCATTAAACCATGTCTCCGTAACAGCCACTAAATCTACATTCTCAGATGCCATTATTGACCTAAGTTCATTGATTTTTTTACCTAAACTGCGAGCATTTGTAGACAGGACTCTGAGCTTATCATTTCTTAACCTCTGTGCTTCTGACCTGTTCTGCGGGTACCAATCCAACAGCGCCTGTAAGAAGAGGTTGGTTTAAAAATGTGATGGTCACTTCTGATATGAGAACATTCTTTCAGCCGACCCATCGACAGCTGTCCTCCGGATCCAGCCTCAGGGAACGTCTAGACCAGCAGGTGTCCGACTACATCGGGTTAACGGCCGATTTGGATGCTCTGAGAAGTGATGAACCCCTGGACTACTGGGTGGGAAGGCAGGACCTCTGGCCAGAGCTTGCACAATTTTCAATGGAACTGTTGGCTTGCCCCTCGTCAAGTGTCCTGTCCAAAAGGATGTTGAGCGCAGCAGGGGGGATCAGAGGAATTCCACACATGTGACCAGTAGACCATGTTTGATTCAAATTCCTCATGACAGGCTATATCCGCTACCACCCTTAACAATTTATGGACCCTGTCTTCGGTAAATACAGCGGCATAAAAGGCCTTTTATGCCCGTTGAATGCCTAATTTTTGGGGCTTGTAATGGCTGACACATCAGTATCCTGTGAATGCCTAATGTTCCACCAGTCACAGAATACAAATGTATTTGCTGTCAGGTGAACGCCTGTCGGCTAATTTTTGGGGCCTGTAAAGGCCGACGCTTACTTCAGTATCCAGTGAATACCTAATGTTCCACCAGCCACAGAATACAAATGTATTTGCTATCAGGTGAACGCCTGTTGGCAAATTTTGGGAGCCTGTAATGGTCGACACTTACTTCTGCATACTGTGAATGCCTAATTTTTCAGACTGGAATTGAAAATCAATGGGTCTGTAAACGTTCCTCTCAATTGTGGAACGGATGCGAACACATTTTACAGACATGTGAATAGACCCTATATGTATTTGACATGTATTTACCGACTGCTGTCAGTTCTGGCTGATTTAGACTGATCTATTACACTAAAACAGAGCAATATTACAAAAAACAAAATACACGTTATAACTGTATAAATTATTTACAGTACAGACCAAAAGTTTGGACACACCTTCTCATTCAAAGAGTTTTCTTTATTTTCATGACTATCAAAATTGTAGATTCACACTAAAGGCATAAAAAAACTATGAATTAACACATGTGGAATTATCTACATAACAAAAAAGTGTGAAACAACTGAAAATATGTCATATTTTAGGTTCTTCAAAGTAGCCACCTTTTGCTTTGATTACTGCTTTGCACACTCTTGGCCTTCTCTTGATGAGCTTCAAGAGGTAGTCACCTGAAATGGTCTTCCAACAGTCTTGAAGGAGTTCCCAGAGATGCTTAGCACTTGTTGGCCCTTTTGCCTTCACTCTGCGGTCCAGCTCACGCCAAACCAGGTCCGGTGACTGTGGAGGCCAGGTCATCTGGCGCAGCATCCCATCACTCTCCTTCATGGTCAAATAGCCCTTACACAGCCTGGAGGTGTGTTTGGGGTCATTGTCCTGTTGAAAAATAAATGATGGTCCAACTAAACGCAAACCGGATGGAATAGCATGCCGCTGCAAGATGCTGTGGTAGCCATGCTGGTTCAGTATGCCTTCAATTTTGAATAAATCCCCAACAGTGTCACCAGCAAAGCACCCCCACACCATCACACCTCCTCCTCCATGCTTCACGGTGGGAACCAGGCATGTAGAATCCATCCGTTCACCTTTTCTGCGTCGCACAAAGACACGGTGGTTGGAACCAAAGATCTCAAATTTGGACTCATCAGACCAAAGCACAGATTTCAACTGGTCTAATGTCCATTCCTTGTGTTCTTTAGCCCAAACAAGTCTCTTCTGCTTGTTGCCTGTCCTTAGCAGTGGTTTCCTAGCAGATATTCTACCATGAAGGCTTGATTCATATAGTCTCCTCTTAACAGTTGTTCTAGAGATGTGTCTGCTGCTAGAACTCCGTGTGGCATTGACCTAGTCTCTAATCTGAGCTGCTGTTAACCTGCGATTTCTGAGGCTGGTGACACGGATGAACTTATCCTCCGCAGCAGAGATGACTCTTGGTCTTCCTTTCCTGGGGCTGTCCGCATGTGAGCCAGTTTCTTTGTAGCTCTTGATGGTTTTTGTGACTGCACTTGAGGACACTTTCAAACTTTTCCCAATTTTTCAGACTGACTGACCTTCATTTCTTAAAATAATGATGGCCACTTGTTTTTCTTTACTTTGCTGCTTTTTTCTTGCCATAATACAAATTCTAACAGTCTATTCAGTAGGACTATCAGCTGTGTATCCACCTGACTTCTCCACAATGCAACTGATGGTCCCAACCGCATTTATAAGGCAAGAAATCCCACTATTATTAAACCTGACAGGGCACACCTTTGAAGTGAAAACCATTTCAGGCGACTACCTCTTGAAGCTCATCAAGAGAATGCCAAGAGTGTGCAAAGCAATGTCTTCATTCCTATTTTTGTTTTTTTAAATGAACATTATTTGCAACTCTTATTAAACCTTTAAACCTTTATTTTTGTGGTGCATCTGACTTTCTGATCGCTTTTTGTGATAAAAGTTGTCCAAAAAATGTACTTTTTTGAGAGTTTTAAACTTTAGTTTAAAAGGGTGTCCACCTTAAGGGTTATTTGGTATGATATTTTTAGACAGCTGGTTGTTGCAGATGCGGCCAGACCGAACATTTTTCCATTTTTTTTTTAGTTATTTCTATTTTAGACAAAAAAAGCATTGTTGAACCAAAAACAAGTCATGTTTTACTGTCTCTATATTTTGAGAGCCATATTATTATTTTTATTTGGCTATTGTCTAATGGTAGGGTCTAATTTTTTGCAGAATGAACTGACCGATTATTACTATTTTGGGGGGCATATGTCTTTTTTGATAGCTTAGTGTTGCACTTTTAGTGATGTTAGGTTGAATAAATAATTATTTTCTTTACTTTTTCTTTTTTTTTATGTTTAAATTGTTCACCGAAGGGGTTAGATCATTGGATATTTTTATAGAGACAGTCATATCGACAAAATATCCAATTTTGTACACGGCGGTACAAAATATGTCTGTTTGTCTATTATTTAACTTTTTTATTTTTATTTTTTAAGTCTTTATACACATTAACGATTTAAATCTCAATACGTTAGTTAGTGATATTTATGATCTTTATATAGTTTATTAGTTAGTGATTAGGGATGAGCGAACTCGAACTGTATAGTTCGGGTTCGTACCGAATTTTGGGGTGTCCGTGACACGGACCCGAACCCGGACATTTTCGTAAAAGTCCGGGTTCGGGTTCGGTGTTCGTCGCTTTCTTCGTGCTTTTGTGACGCTTTCTTGGCGCTTTTTGAAAGGCTGCAAAGCAGCCAATCAACAAGCGTCATACTACTTGCCCCAAGAGGCCATCACAGCCATGCCTACTATTGGCATGGCTGTGATTGGCCAGAGCACCATGTGACCCAGCCTCTATTTAAGCTGGAGTCACATAGCGCCGCCCGTCACTCTGCTCTGATTAGCGTAGGGAGAGGTTGCGGCTGCGACAGTAGGGCGAGATTAGGCAGATTAACTCCTCCAAAGGACTTGATTAACTGATCGATCTGCAGCTGTGGATCATTGAGCTGCTGATCCTCAATTGCTCACTGTTTTTAGGCTGCCCAGACCGTTTGTCAGTCACATTTTTCTGGGGTGATCGGCGGCCATTTTGTGTCTTGTGGTGCGCCAGCACAAGCTGCGACCAAGTGCATTTAACCCTCAATGGTGTGGTTGTTTTTTGGCTAAAGCCTACATCAGGGTGAAGCTGTCACACCAAGTGCATTTAACCAGCAATAGTCTGTTTATTTTTTGGCCATATACTACATCAGGGGCAAGCTGCGCCTGTCACCAAGTGCATTTAACCCTCAATGGTGCGTTTGTTTTTTGGCTAAAGCCTACATCAGGGTGAAGCTGTCACACCAAGTGCATTTAACCAGCAATAGTCTGTTTATTTTTTGGCCATATACTACATCAGGGGCAAGCTGCGCCCGTCACCAAGTGCATTTAACCCTCAGTAGTGTGGTTGGTCAAGCTATCACACCAAGTGCATTTAACCAGCAATAGTCTGTTCATTTTTTGGCCATATACTAAATCAGGGGCAAGCTGCGCCCGTCACCAAGTGCATTTAACCAGCAATAGTCTGTTCATTTTTTGGCCATATACTACATCAGGGGCAAGCTGCGCCCGTCACCAAGTGCATTTAACCCTCAGTAGTGTGGTTGGTCAAGCTGTGACACCAAGTGCATTTAACCAGCAATAGTCTGTTCATTTTTTGGCCATATACTACATCAGGGGCAAGCTGCGCCCATCACCAAGTGCATTTAACCAGCAATAGTGTGGTTATTTTTTGGCCATATCCCAGTCTAATTCTGTCACTAAATCCATACCGGTCACCCAGCGCCTAAATACTAGGCCTCAAATTTATATCCCGCTAAATCTCTCGTTACCGCTGTCCTGTTGTGGCTGGGAAAGTTATTTAGTGTCCGTCAAAGCACATTTTTTGTTCTGGGTTGAAATACAATTCCCAATTTAGCAATTTAAAAATTTAGTGGTTTCTGCTGTATCAGAGCTATTTGAAATCTATCCCTAAAAGGGTATATAATATTCAAGGTGCACATAGGGTCATTCAGAATAACTTCACACACCCGCTACTGTGCATTTCCAAGTCTAATTCTGTCACTAAACCCATACCTGTCACCCAGCGCCTAAATACTAGGCCTCAAATTCATATCCAGCTAAATCTGTCGTTAGTGCTGTAGCTGGGCGAGTTATTTAGTGTCCGTTCAAGCACATTTCTTGTTCTGGGTTGAAATACAATTCCCAATTTAGCAATTTCATAATTTAGTGGTTTCTGCTATATCAGAGCTATTTGAAATCTATCCCTAAAAGGGTAGATCATATTGAAGGTGCACATAGGGACATTCAGAATAACTTCACACACCCGCTACTGTGCATTTCCAAGTCTAATTCTGTCACTAAACCCATACCTGTCACCCAGCGCCTAAATACTAGGCCTCAAATTTATATCCAGCTAAATCTGTCCTTAGTGCTGTAGCTGGGCGAGTTATTTAGTGTCCGTTCAAGCACATTTCTTGTTCTGGGTTGAAATACAATTCCCAATTTAGCAATTTCATAATTTAGTGGTTTCTGCTATATCAGAGCTATTTGAAATCTATCCCTAAAAGGGTATATAATATTCAAGGTGCACATTGGGTCATTCAGAATAACTTCACACACACCCGCTACTGTGTATTTCCAAGTCTAATTCTGTCACTAAACCCATACCTGTCACCCAGCGCCTAAATACTAGGCCTCAAATTCATATCCAGCTAAATCTGTCGTTAGTGCTGTAGCTGGGCGAGTTATTTAGTGTCCGTTCAAGCACATTTCTTGTTCTGGGTTGAAATACAATTCCCAATTTAGCAATTTCATAATTTAGTGGTTTCTGCTATATCAGAGCTATTTGAAATCTATCCCTAAAAGGGTAGATCATATTGAAGGTGCACATAGGGACATTCAGAATAACTTCACACACCCGCTACTGTGCATTTCCAAGTCTAATTCTGTCACTAAACCCATACCTGTCACCCAGCGCCTAAATACTAGGCCTCAAATTTATATCCAGCTAAATCTGTCCTTAGTGCTGTAGCTGGGCGAGTTATTTAGTGTCCGTTCAAGCACATTTCTTGTTCTGGGTTGAAATACAATTCCCAATTTAGCAATTTCATAATTTAGTGGTTTCTGCTATATCAGAGCTATTTGAAATCTATCCCTAAAAGGGTATATAATATTCAAGGTGCACATTGGGTCATTCAGAATAACTTCACACACACCCGCTACTGTGTATTTCCAAGTCTAATTCTGTCACTAAACCCATACCTGTCACCCAGCGCCTAAATACTAGGCCTCAAATTTATATCCAGCTAAATCTGTCCTTAGTGCTGTAGCTGGGCGAGTTATTTAGTGTCCGTTCAAGCACATTTCTTGTTCTGGGTTGAAATACAATTCCCAATTTAGCAATTTCATAATTTAGTGGTTTCTGCTATATCAGAGCTATTTGAAATCTATCCCTAAAAGGGTAGATCATATTGAAGGTGCACATAGGGACATTCAGAATAACTTCACACACCCGCTACTGTGCATTTCCAAGTCTAATTCTGTCACTAAACCCATACCTGTCACCCAGCGCCTAAATACTAGGCCTCAAATTTATATCCAGCTAAATCTGTCGTTAGTGCTGTAGCTGGGCGAGTTATTTAGTGTCCGTTCAAGCACATTTCTTGTTCTGGGTTGAAATACAATTCCCAATTTAGCAATTTCATAATTTAGTGGTTTCTGCTATATCAGAGCTATTTGAAATCTATCCCTAAAAGGGTATATAATATTCAAGGTGCACATTGGGTCATTCAGAATAACTTCACACACACCCGCTACTGTGTATTTCTAAGTCTAATTCTGTCACTAAACCCATACCTGTCACCCAGCGCCTAAATACTAGGCCTCAAATTTATATCCTGCTAAATCTCTCGTTAACGCTGTCCTGTTGTGGCTGGGAAAGTTATTTAGTGTCCGTCAAAGCACATTTTTTGTTCTGGGTTGAAATACAATTCCCAATTTAGCAATTTCATAATTTAGTGGTTTCTGCTATATCAGAGCTATTTGAAATCTATCCCTAAAAGGGTATATAATATTCAAGGTGCACATTGGGTCATTCAGAATAACTTCACACACACCCGCTACTGTGTATTTCCTAAGTCTAATTCTGTCACTAAACCCATACCTGTCACCCAGCGCCTAAATACTAGGCCTCAAATTTATATCCTGCTAAATCTCTCGTTAACGCTGTCCTGTTGTGGCTGGGAAAGTTATTTAGTGTCCGTCAAAGCACATTTTTTGTTCTGGGTTGAAATACAATTCCCAATTTAGCAATTTCATAATTTAGTGGTTTCTGCTATATCAGAGCTATTTGAAATCTATCCCTAAAAGGGTATATAATATTCAAGGTGCACATTGGGTCATTCAGAATAACTTCACACACACACGCTTCTGTGCATTTCCAAGTCTAATTCTGTCACTAAATCCATACCGGTCACCCAGCGCCTAAATACTAGGCCTCAAATTTATATCCCGCTGAATTTGAATACAATACATTGGGCCAAATAATATATTTGTTGTTGTGGTGAACCATAACAATGAGAAAAACATCTAGTAAGGGACGCGGACGTGGACATGGTCGTGGTGGTGTTAGTGGACCCTCTGGTGCTGGGAGAGGACGTGGCCGTTCTGCCACATCCACACGTCCTAGTGTACCAACTACCTCAGGTCCCAGTAGCCGCCAGAATTTACAGCGATATATGGTGGGGCCCAATGCCGTTCTAAGGATGGTAAGGCCTGAGCAGGTACAGGCATTAGTCAATTGGGTGGCCGACAGTGGATCCAGCACGTTCACATTATCTCCCACCCAGTCTTCTGCAGAAAGCGCACAGATGGCGCCTGAAAACCAACCCCATCAGTCTGTCACATCACCCCCATGCATACCAGGGAAACTGTCTCAGCCTCAAGTTATGCAGCAGTCTCTTATGCTGTTTGAAGACTCCGCTGGCAGGGTTTCCCAAGGGCATCCACCTAGCCCTTCCCCAGCGGTGAAAGACATAGAATGCACTGACGCACAACCACTTATGTTTCCTGATGATGAGGACATGGGAATACCACCTCAGCATGTCTCTGATGATGACGAAACACAGGTGCCAACTGCTGCGTCTTTCTGCAGTGTGCAGACTGAACAGGAGGTCAGGGATCAAGACTGGGTGGAAGACGATGCAGGGGACGATGAGGTCCTAGACCCCACATGGAATGAAGGTCGTGCCACTGACTTTCACAGTTCGGAGGAAGAGGCAGTGGTGAGACCGAGCCAACAGCGTAGCAAAAGAGGGAGCAGTGGGCAAAAGCAGAACACCCGCCGCCAAGAGACTCCGCCTGCTACTGACCGCCGCCATCTGGGACCGAGCACCCCAAAGGCAGCTTCAAGGAGTTCCCTGGCATGGCACTTCTTCAAACAATGTGCTGACGACAAGACCCGAGTGGTTTGCACGCTGTGCCATCAGAGCCTGAAGCGAGGCATTAACGTTCTGAACCTGAGCACAACCTGCATGACCAGGCACCTGCATGCAAAGCATGAACTGCAGTGGAGTAAACACCTTAAAACCAAGGAAGTCACTCAGGCTCCCCCTGCTACCTCTTCTGCTGCTGCCGCCTCGGCCTATTCTGCTGCTGCCGCCTCGGCCTCTTCCTCCGCCTCTGGAGGAACGTTGGCACCTGCCGCCCAGCAAACAGGGGATGTACCACCAACACCACCACCACCACCTCCGTCACCAAGCGTCTCAACCATGTCACACGCCAGCGTTCAGCTCTCCATCTCACAAACATTTGATAGAAAGCGTAAATTCCCACCTAGCCACCCTCGATCCCTGGCCCTGAATGCCAGCATTTCTAAACTACTGGCCTATGAAATGCTGTCATTTAGGCTGGTGGACACAGACAGCTTCAAACAGCTCATGTCGCTTGCTGTCCCACAGTATGTTGTTCCCAGCCGGCACTACTTCTCCAAGAGAGCCGTGCCTTCCCTGCACAACCAAGTATCCGATAAAATCAAGTGTGCACTGCGCAACGCCATCTGTAGCAAGGTCCACCTAACCACAGATACGTGGACCAGTAAGCACGGCCAGGGACGCTATATCTCCCTAACTGCACACTGGGTAAATGTAGTGGCAGCTGGGCCCCAGGCGGAGAGCTGTTTGGCGCACGTCCTTCCGCCGCCAAGGATCGCAGGGCAACATTCTTTGCCTCCTGTTGCCACCTCCTCCTTCTCGGCTTCCTCCTCCTCTTCTTCCACCTGCTCATCCAGTCAGCCACACACCTTCACCACCAACTTCAGCACAGCCCGGGGTAAACGTCAGCAGGCCATTCTGAAACTCATATGTTTGGGGGACAGGCCCCACACCGCACAGGAGTTGTGGCGGGGTATTGAACAACAGACCGACGAGTGGTTGCTGCCGGTGAGCCTCAAGCCCGGCCTGGTGGTGTGTGATAATGGGCGAAATCTCGTTGCAGCTCTGGGACTAGCCAATTTGACGCACATCCCTTGCTTGGCGCATGTGCTGAATTTGGTGGTGCAGAAGTTCATTCACAACTACCCCGACATGTCAGAGCTGCTGCATAAAGTGCGGGCCGTCTGTTCGCGCTTCCGGCGTTCACATCCTGCTGCTGCTCGCCTGTCTGCGCTACAGCGTAACTTCGGCCTTCCCGCTCACCGCCTCATATGCGACGTGCCCACCAGGTGGAACTCCACCTTGCACATGCTGGACAGACTGTGCGAGCAGCAGCAGGCCATAGTGGAGTTTCAGCTGCAGCACGCACGGGTCAGTCGCACTACAGAACAGCACCACTTCACCACCAATGACTGGGCCTCCATGCGAGACCTGTGTGCCCTGTTGCGCTGTTTCGAGTACTCCACCAACATGGCCAGTGGCGATGACACCGTTATCAGCGTTACAATACCACTTCTATGTCTCCTTGAGAAAACACTTAGGGCGATGATGGAAGAGGAGGTGGCCCAGGAGGAGGAGGAGGAGGAGGAAGAGGGGTCATTTTTAGCACTTTCAGGCCAGTCTCTTCGAAGTGACTCAGAGGGAGGTTTTTGGCAACAGCAGAGGCCAGGTACAAATGTGGCCAGCCAGGGCCCACTACTGGAGGACGAGGAGGACGAGGATGAGGAGGAGGTGGAGGAGGATGAGGATGAAGCATGGTCACAGCGGGGTGGCACCCAACGCAGCTCGGGTCCATCACTGGTGCGTGGCTGGGGGGAAAGGCAGGACGATGACGATACGCCTCCCACAGAGGACAGCTTGTCCTTACCCCTGGGCAGCCTGGCACACATGAGCGACTACATGCTGCAGTGCCTGCGCAACGACAGCAGAGTTGCCCACATTTTAACCTGTGCGGACTACTGGGTTGCCACCCTGCTGGATCCACGCTACAAAGACAATGTGCCCACCTTACTTCCTGCACTGGAGCGTGATAGGAAGATGCGCGAGTACAAGCGCACGTTGGTAGACGCGCTACTGAGAGCATTCCCAAATGTCACAGGGGAACAAGTGGAAGCCCAAGGCCAAGGCAGAGGAGGAGCAAGAGGTCGCCAAGGCAGCTGTGTCACGGCCAGCTCCTCTGAGGGCAGGGTTAGCATGGCAGAGATGTGGAAAACTTTTGTCAACACGCCACAGCTAACTGCACCACCACCTGATACGCAACGTGTTAGCAGGAGGCAACATTTCACTAACATGGTGGAACAGTACGTGTGCACACCCCTCCACGTACTGACTGATGGTTCGGCCCCATTCAACTTCTGGGTCTCTAAATTGTCCACGTGGCCAGAGCTAGCCTTTTATGCCTTGGAGGTGCTGGCCTGCCCGGCAGCCAGCGTTTTGTCTGAACGTGTATTCAGCACGGCAGGGGGCGTCATTACAGACAAACGCAGCCGCCTGTCTACAGCCAATGTGGACAAGCTGACGTTCATAAAAATGAACCAGGCATGGATCCCACAGGACCTGTCCGTCCCTTGTCCAGATTAGACATTAACTACCTCCCCATAACCATATATTATTGGACTCCAGGGCACTTCCTCATTCAATCCTATTTTTATTTTCATTTTACCATTATATTGCGAGGCTACCCAAAGTTGAATGAACCTCTCCTCTGCCTGTGTGCTAGGCCTAAATATATGCCAATGGACTGTTGCAGTGGTGGCTGACATGAAGCCTGATTCTCTGCTATGACATGCAGACTAATTCTCTGCTGACATGAAGCCAGATTGTCTGTTACGGGACCTCTCTCCTCTGCCTGGGTGCTGGGCCTAAATTTATGACAATGGACTGTTGCAGTGGTGGCTGACGTGAAGCCTGATTCTCTGCTATGACATGCAGACTGATTCTCTGCTGTCATGAAGCCAGATTGTCTGTTACGGGACCTCTCTGCTCTGCCTGTGTGCTAGGCCTAAATATATGCCAATGGACTGTTGCAGTGGTGGGTGACGTGAAGCCTCATTCTCTGCTATGACATGCAGACTGATTCTCTGCTGACATGAAGCCAGATTGTCTGTTACGGGACCTCTCTCCTCTGCCTGTGTGCTAGGCCTAAATATATGCCAATGGACTGTTGCAGTGGTGGGTGACGTGAAGCCTCATTCTCTGCTATGACATGCAGACTAATTCTCTGCTGACATGAAGCCAGATTGTCTGTTACGGGACCTCTCTCCTCTGCCTGGGTGCTGGGCCTAAATTTATGACAATGGACTGTTGCAGTGGTGGCTGACGTGAAGCCTGATTCTCTGCTATGACATGCAGACTGATTCTCTGCTGTCATGAAGCCAGATCCTCTGTTACGGGACCTCTCTCCTCTGCCTGTGTGTGTGCTGGGCCTAAATATATGCCAATGGACTGTTGCAGTGGTGGCTGACGTGAAGCCTCATTCTCTGCTATGACATGCAGACTGATTCTCTGCTGACATGAAGCCAGATTCTCTGTTACGGGACCTCTCTCCTCTGCCTGTGTGTGTGCTGGGCCTAAATATATGCCAATGGACTGTTGCAGTGGTGGCTGACGTGAAGCCTCATTCTCTGCTATGACATGCAGACTAATTCTCTGCTGACATGAAGCCAGATTCTCTGTTACGGGACCTCTCTCCTCTGCCTGTGTGTGTGTGCTGGGCCTAAATATATGCCAATGGACTGTTGCAGTGGTGGCTGACGTGAAGCCTCATTCTCTGCTATGACATGCAGACTGATTCTCTGCTGACATGAAGCCAGATTCTCTGTTACGGGACCTCTCTCCTCTGCCTGTGTGTGTGCTGGGCCTAAATATATGCCAATGGACTGTTGCAGTGGTGGCTGACGTGAAGCCTCATTCTCTGCTATGACATGCAGACTAATTCTCTGCTGACATGAAGACAGATTCTCTGTTACGGGACCTCCCTCCTCTGCCTGGGTGCTGGGCCTAAATATATGCCAATGGACTGTTGCAGTGGTGGCTGACGTGAAGCCTCATTCTCTGCTATGACATGCAGACTAATTCTCTGCTGACATGAAGACAGATTCTCTGTTACGGGACCTCTCTCCTCTGCCTGGGTGCCGGGGCCTAAATATCTGAGAATGGACTGTTCCAGTGGTGGGTGACGGGAAGCCAGATTCTCTGCTATGGAACCTCTCTCCAATTGATTTTGGTTAATTTTTATTTATTTAATTTTTATTTTAATTCATTTCCCTATCCACATTTGTTTGCAGGGGATTTACCTACATGTTGCTGCCTTTTGCACCCCTCTAGCTCTTTCCTGGGCTGTTTTACAGCCTTTTTAGTGCCGAAAAGTTCGGGTCCCCATTGACTTCAATGGGGTTCGGGTTCGGGACGAAGTTCGGATCGGGTTCGGATCCCGAACCCGAACATTTCCGGGATGTTCGGCCGAACTTCTCGAACCCGAACATCCAGGTGTTCGCTCAACTCTATTAGTGATATTTCAGTACAGTATAATTTTATTTTATTAGTTAGTTAGTGATAGTTCTATTGAGTTTAATATTATTTATTTGTTAAGTTAATGGTTTTAATGTAGATTAAAGAGTTATTGTCCAGTGTTTTTTTGTATTACTATAGTGTATGTTGTCGCCTCATTGTTGGCCCATTTAATCTTTATGTACATGTTATCGATACATAATCATATTGCTATGTGAGCATATTTACCCTTCTGGCGGGGGCTGGTGATCACCTCCTCTTCCTCCGAGTCCTGAGATGGGGTGGTGCTGGAGGGTACAGCACTTTCCACCTCCTTTACTTCTCCCACATCTGGTGGGGGTCGTTCAATAGGCTGGGAGGGTCCGGCCTCTTCCTCCTCTTCCGCCTCTACCTCCACTACCTCCACGGCCTCCGCCGTTCGCCTTCTCCGAATGGAGGGAATAGGAACTTCTGTGAATGTTCAGATTTTATATAAACAACTCCAAAATCTTAAGAACATTTGATATAAAGAAATTCCAATATGAAGGGATCTATATATAATTGCAGTGGCTGCCAGCTTTATGACACATAACTCAATACAAAATTAACAGTATGAAAAAAGACATCCCCTTTACAGTGTCTTGATGGAACAATAGGGCGAGAGGAGACTCATGGGATGGGATTATCTCCTCAGTGTATCATAGGATTATCTACACAAAGGGAAAAATAAACCAGCACATTCATTGGGAGTTTTAGAGCAGAGTTAACCCTTATTGCGTTTATGGATTCACACTATGCTACTTTAATGGGGAATGTGAAAGATGTGGCCTATAAACTCGACCAAAAATTTGTGGTTTATAGTTCCTTCTAAACCAAATAGGTCAGAGTGGGGGCCTCCATAGTCCTGTGTCCATAGCCCGTAGGAAGGAGGCTAGGCCTCAGGCTTCTGCTGCAGATACAGTGATGGTTCAGTCCGTCACTTGTCTGGCACAAAGTCACAATATCACATCACCCAAAGAACACCATGCCCACAGTGAAACATGGCGGTGGCAGCATCATGCTGTGGTGATTTTTTTTCTGCAGCTGGGACTGGGAAACTGGTCAGAGCTGAGGGAAAGATGGACAGGGATATTCTTGAGCAAACTCTGTACCACTCTGTGCGTGATTTGAGGGTAAGACGGAAGTTCACCTTCCAACCGGAAAATGCCCCCAAACACACTGCTAAAGCAACACTTGAGTGGATTAAGGGAAAACATATAAATGTGCTGGAATGGCCTAGTCAAAGCCCAGATCTCAATCCAATAGAAAATCTGTGGCCAAACTTAAAGATTACTGTTCACAAGTGCAAACCATCAAATTTGAAGGAGCATAATCAGTATTTCAAGGAGGAATGGGCAAAAACGCCTGTGGTAAGATGTGGCAACTGATCATAGAGACTTATCCAAAGAGACTTGGAGCTGTGATTGCCGCAAAAGGTGGCTCCACTAAGTATTGACTTTAGGGGGGTGAATAGTTATGCACATTGACCTTTTCTATTATTTTGTCCTATTTGTTGTATGGTTTACAATTAACCAATTTAAAAGAAGGTCTAAGTTGTGGGCATGTTCTACAAATTACATGATGGAAGAGTGTTTGCAAAACATACAAAAGTTATTTAGATATGTACCTGGGCATTTTTCGTCCCGGATACTTTTTATGAAATAGGGCTGTCTAAACTTCATGTCTGACCATTTTTTTTATAATGGCCAGATGGCAGCACATTTTTTATAGGCCAACTCCCACACTATCCTCTGTTTTTCGGCGTGGGACCGGGTGCGGTCGTAGCCCCGACCCAACATCCGCTGCAAGAGAAAAATGCAAGCATATAATCCCAATTTTTAACAATAATTGTATTGAAAATAATTTACTCAAGAAAACTGCTAAAAGTATTTAATGCTTTGAGGTGGAAATATTAGATTTAGGCCGCCTGCACCGCCAGTATTTGCTGGTTCATTTAGAGTTGCCCAGTGTGCATCCCGGGGACACTAACCAGCTGTACACCCCATACCGTACCGTCACTTCACTAGACAGGTACATCTCTGCTTAGCTGGACAATATCTGATAGCTCAGACCCAACCCACATACAGTCGCAATACAATCCCATCTTCTAACCGTAACAATAAGTCCGCATGCACATGGGCGTGTTTTTTCAAAACTACGGACCGTACAAACCCGTCCTACAGAGTGGACAAGCGCACGGCGTCCGGGCCACCATCGCTGTACTGTGATAAACTTGTATGATCTATACAAGTGTATTACTGTACAGTGGTGGCGGCAAGAAGCGCACAGCGTCATAGCGAGTTAGCATTAGCAACCAATGACTCTGTGCGCTTGGCCACTCTGCAGGGTAACCTAACATAGTGGGTGTAATGTCACAGGAATACTTAGTGCAAAAATCAATAATATCTAGTGAGACCTTATAAAATTAGAAGTTTGGTGCACTTAAGAAAAATTTGAATCGCAGAAGGTCGCACTGGCAAATTTTTTATAACACTCTTTATGCACGTAAAGCGATTGTTCAGACATGCAGGTGAAATGTAAACAAATGCACTACTTTAATGTAAGATTACTTACAGTCACCAGGAGTTCTTCCTCTTCCTCGTTGAACTTCGCTCCAACCATCACATCCATCTAATTGCTAGTGGGTGCAAACCAGTTGCTGTAGGCCAAGCCTTCAGAATGCATGTGCTCTTGCGAATAATATTTTGCCGAAATTTCGCCAATAAAAAAGGGATGCTTGTCGATCGTAAAATCTCTTAATACTTTTGGTATGTCACTGTCCATGTTGTGGGACTATGTGTGCGCATCTACTATGTCTTTTGTGGTTGCAAATAGGACCTGGAGCTTTCTCATGTTCGCATTCAATTAAAATAAATGGGACCCGCCGCGAACTGGCGGTTCGTGAACAGTTGAGCGAGTAGGTTCGCGAACCGTCCCATCAGATGTTCGTCCATCAATGCTTCTGAAATCCTTGGCAAATATTTTTTTTTATGTTGCCATTAGCAGTACATTTCCCTTGTAAACCTACCTGTACATGTTCCAGATTACTCATATTTTTTCTGCATGTATTTTCATGTAATACAGTAGCACTAAAGTGTATGAGAATTAAAAAATCTCATGTGCACTTTGCGTATTTATTCTTTGTGGTAATTGACCTGTCATGTGATTTTCTGATTAATCATAAAACATGTAAAATATATAACTTTTTTATTTTTCTATTCCCATGCACATATAAGTTTTTTTTCTTTTTTGCAGTATAAGTTGTACTTTCTAACGGCACCATAAAGAATGGGAACAGATGAAAAATGCCAAATAAGTAGAGTTGAGCGAACACCTGGATGTTCGGGTTCGAGAAGTTCGGCCGAACTTCCCGGAAATGTTCGGGTTCGGGAACCGAACCCGATCCGAACTTCGTCCCGAACCCCATTGTAGTCAATGGGGACCCGAACTTTTCGGCACTAAAAAGGCTGTAAAAAAGCCCAGGAAAGAGCTAGAGGGCTGCAAAAGGCAGCAACATGTAGGTAAATCCCCTGCAAACAAATGTGGATAGGGAGATGAATAAAAATAAAAATAAAATAAATAAAAATTAACCAATATCAATTGGAGAGAGGTCCCATAGCAGAGAATCTAGCTTCACGTCACCCACTACTGTAACAGTCCATTGTCAGATATTTAGTCCCAGGCACCCAGGCAGAGGAGAGAGGTCCCTTAACAGAGAATCTGGCTTCATGTCAGCAGAGAATCAGTCTTCATGTCATAGCAGAGAATCATGCTTCACGTCACCCTACACTGGAACAGTCCATTGTCAGATATTTAGGCCCAGGCACCCAGGCAGAGGAGAGAGGTCCCGTAACAGAGATTCTGGCTTCATGTCAGCAGAGAATCAATCTGCATGTCATAGCAGAGAATGAGGCTTCATGTCAGCCACCACTGCAACAGTCCATTGGCATATATTTAGGCCCAGCACCCAGGCAGAGGAGAGAGGTCCCGTAACAGAGGATCTGGCTTCATGTCAGCAGAGAATCAGTCTGCATGTCATAGCAGAGACTCAGGCTTCACGTCAGCCACCACTGCAACAGTCCATTGGCATATATTTAGGCCCAGCACACAGGCAGAGGAGAGAGGTCCCGTAACAGAGAATCTGGCTTCATGTCAGCAGAGAATTAGTCTGCATGTCATAGCAGAGAATCAGGCTTCACGTCAGCCATCACTGCAACAGTCCATTGGCATATATTTAGGCCCAGCACACAGGCAGAGGAGAGAGGTCCCGTAACAGAGAATCTGTCTTCATGTCAGCAGAGAATTAGTCTGCATGTCATAGCAGAGAATCAGGCTTCACGTCAGCCACCAATGCAACAGTCCATTGGCATATATTTAGGCCCAGCACCCAGGCAGAGGAGAGAGGTCCCGTAACAGAGAATCTGTCTTCATGTCAGCAGAGAATTAGTCTGCATGTCATAGCAGAGAATCAGGCTTCACGTCAGCTACCAGTGCAACAGTCCATTGGCATATATTTAGGCCCAGCACCCAGGCAGAGGAGAGAGGTCCCGTAACAGAGGATCTGGCTTCATGTCAGCAGAGAATCAGTCTGCATGTCATAGCAGAGAATCAGGCTTCACGTCAGCCACCACTGCAACAGTCCATTGGCATATATTTAGGCCCAGCACCCAGGCAGAGGAGAGAGGTCCCGTAACAGAGGATCTGGCTTCATGTCAGCAGAGAATCAGTCTGCATGTCATAGCAGAAAATCAGGCTTCACGTCAGCCTCCACTGCAACAGTCCATTGTCAGATATTTAGGCCCAGCACCCAGGCAGAGGAGAGAGGTCCTGTAACAGAGGATCTTGCTTCATGTCAGCAGAGAATCAGTCTGCATGTCATAGCAGAGAATCAGGCTTCACGTCAGCTACCAGTGCAACAGTCCATTGGCATATATTTAGGCCCAGCACCCAGGCAGAGGAGAGAGGTCCCGTAACAGAGGATCTGGCTTCATGTCAGCAGACAATCAGTCTGCATGTCATAGCAGAGAATCAGGCTTCACGTCAGCTACCAGTTGTCATGGTCTTACCTTCTCACTGTTCTCCTTCGTTTGACATGTGCTGGCGGCCATCTTGGTTTCTGGGTTTCTTGTAGCCTCCCACCCTGCGGCTTCTCCTTCCCACTGGGAGGAGCTGGATGCCTAGCTCATATATATAGGAGGTCTGTGGCTTCAGTTCCTTGCTTGGTCCTCCTGTGTTCACATGCTTCTAAGACTGCTGCTGCTTCTGGTTCCTGATCCTGGCCTCGTCTGACTACCCCGTTGGTTCCTGATCCTGGCTTCGTCTGACTACCCTTCTGGTTCCTGACCTCTGTCTACGCAAGACCCTGCTTCGGTTTAGCCATCCGTTTGGACTTTTGCTTACGGCTTGATTTTCAATAAAGCCTTCTTATTTTCCACTTATCTCTTGTTGTACGTCTGGTTCATGGTTCCTTGACATTAGGACCAAGCCATGAATTCTGACGGTACAGGGCCATCCTCGCTACCTACGCTGGTTGCCAGACTTGATCAGCAGGATCACCTGTTGGGTCGGTTCGCTGTGGCATTGCAAACCCTGCTTGAACGCACGGCTCATTTCGCTTCCGTTGCCGATGGGTCGGTTGTCGCTCCTGGGCCCGCTCCTACTGCCGCTCCGGTTGTTGCGCCAGAGTCTACCCCGACACCTGTTGCTGCGCCTGCGGTGTCTCGGGGTATGACCGGTTCTGCCCCCCTTCCACAGCGCTTTGGGGGAGAGCCAACTCAGTGCCGAGGGTTCCTTAACCAGGTGGGCATTTATTTAGAGTTGCTGCCACATGCCTTTCCTACTGAGAGATCAAAGGTGGGCTTCTTGATCTCGCTGCTCTCGGACAAGGCCTTGGCCTGGGCCAGCCCTTTATGGGAGAACAACAATCCGGTGGTTGCCGAGTTTTCCGGTTTTGTTGCTTCTCTTCGGAAGGTATTCGATGTGCCGGCTCGTGCTGCCTCTGCTGCGAAGCTCCTTATGTCCATCAGACAGGGTTCACGATCCGTAGCTGAATACGCCATTGAGTTTCGTACCCTGGCAGCAGAGGTGGGCTGGAATAATGAGGCTCTGGTCGCTGCTTTCTCTCATGGTCTCTCGGATGCCTTGAAGGATGAGGTTGCAGCTAAGGACCTACCAGTGGAGCTCGAGTCTCTTATTTCTTTCCTGATTTTGATTGACACCAGACTCAGGGAGAGACCTTCCTTTAAGGAGAGCCTGCGGAGGTCTTCTAACAGATTGGCGCCTACGTTTGCTGTCCCACCCGTGCCTCCCTCTCCTCCCACGCCTCCTGGGGATGACTTGTCTGGGGGTGAACCCATGCAGCTGGGGTTTGCTCGCCTGTCCGAGGGGGAGAGGGTACTCCGGAGACGCGAGGGCCGATGCATGTACTGTGGTCTCGGTGGGCATTTTCGGTTGGCATGTCCGAACCGTCCGGGAAACGCTCGCACCTGAGATCCTGTCGGGGGCAGATCTTGGGTGGAGTCTCCTCGTCCCCGGTTTCCCGTGTTGACAAACCACTGATCACTGTTGTCCTCTCCTGGGTCGGGGGCTCGGTGACGACCCAGGCGTTGGTGGACTCTGGTGCTGGTGGTTTGTTCATTGATAGTGTGTTCGCTGCCGCCAATTCCATTCCTCTGCAGCCTCGAGGTTCCCCACTGGCTCTTGAGGCGATAGACGGCAGACCCCTTCTGCCGCCACACGTGACTCATGAGACCCTTTCAGTGGGGATAGCCATTGGTGCCGTTCACAGAGAGTCGGTCTGTTTCCAGGTGATTTCGTCTCCACACTACTCGGTGGTCTTGGGGTACCCCTGGCTCCAGAAGCATAATCCGACTTTCGATTGGAGATCGGCCGAGATCCTCTCGTGGTCACCGCAGTGTGGGGCTAGTTGCATCCATGGGCCTGTCAAGTTGCTGTGTACTTCCTCGGACTCTCTGTTGCCTCCTGAATACGAAGAGTACCGGGATGTATTCGATAAGGTGCGCGCGGTTGCCCTACCTCCGCACCGCCCATACGATTGTGCCATAGAGTTACAATCTGGTGCCGTTCCTCCTCGTGGCAAAGTCTATCCACTGTCGGTAGCGGAGAATGAGGCCATGGAGGAGTACGTGAGGGAGGCGCTTTCACGCGGACACATTCGCAAATCCTCGTCCCCGGCAGGGGCTGGATTTTTCTTTGTGAAAAAGAAGGGCGGTGAGTTGAGGCCTTGCATCGATTACAGGGGTCTCAATCGCATCACGATCAAGAACGCTTACCCGATACCCTTGATTTCCGAGCTGTTCGATCGCCTCAAAGGGGCCACGGTCTTTACCAAACTCGACCTGAGGGCGGCATATAACCTGGTAAGGATCAAGGCGGGCGATGAGTGGAGGACTGCGTTTAACACCAGGACCGGTCATTATGAATCCTTGGTTATGCCCTTTGGGTTGTGCAATGCGCCCGCAGTCTTCCAGGAATTCATCAACGATGTTTTCCGTGACCTGTTGCAGCAGTGTGTGGTGGTCTATTTGGATGACATCTTGGTATATTCTGAATCCATGGAGGCCCACATTATGGATGTCAGACGAGTGTTGCAACGGTTACGAGAGAACAGGCTGTTCGGTAAGCTTGAGAAATGCGAATTTCACCGATCCCAGGTAACCTTCTTAGGTTACATCATTTCCGCTGAGGGGTTCTCCATGGATCCTGAGAAGGTTTCGGCTGTCTTACAGTGGCCCCAGCCCAGTGGTCTCCGTGCCCTGCAGCGCTTTTTGGGCTTCGCCAATTATTATCGGAAGTTCATCAGGGACTTTTCTATGCTAGCCAAGCCTCTCACGGATCTGACCAGGAAGGGCAGTAATTTCCAGGTCTGGCCGCTCGAGGCCATCCGAGCGTTTGAGGCTCTAAAGTCCGCCTTTGTGTCGGCTCCGATTCTGTCGCATCCCAACCCTGGGTTGCCCTTTGTCCTCGAGGTGGACGCGTCTGAGACAGGAGTAGGCGCCCTCCTGTCTCAGCGTAGAACACCAGAGGGTCCTCTGCTTCCTTGTGGGTTTTACTCCCGGAAACTGTCTTCCGCGGAGTGCAACTATCAGATTGGTGACAGGGAGTTATTGGCCATCGTGCAGGACCTTAAAGAATGGAGGCACTTGCTCGAGGGTTCGGTGGTTCCGGTTCTCATCCTGACGGACCACAAGAATCTGACCTACCTTTCTGAGGCCAAGAGATTGACACCACGTCAGGCCAGATGGGCTCTGTTCTTGTCACGTTTTAATTACGTGGTCTCCTACCTACCCGGTTCCAAGAACATCAGAGCGGATGCCTTATCACGGCAGTACTCCGAGCTGTCCGGGGAGGAGTCGATTCCGACTTCGGTCATACCTCCGAATCAGATCCTGGCCGCCATTCGCACCAGCCTGACCTCTCCCCTGGGTGAGCAGATTTTGGCGGCTCAATCTGGTGCTCCCTCTGGGAGACCCAACGGCAGGTGTTTTGTGCGTGAGGAGTTGTGCACTCGGTTGTTGCGAACCTACCATAACTCCAAGGCAGCGGGGCATCCTGGAAAGAATCAGCTGTCCTGGGCTGTTTCACGTCTGTTCTGGTGGCCTTCTCTACGTTCCGACATCGCCGCATATGTAGCGGCATGCTCCGTTTGTGCCCAGAGTAAGTCCCCTCGGCACCTTCCGTTGGGCCTGTTGCAACCCATAGCCACCGGGGAGCGCCCATGGTCACACCTGGGGATGGATTTCATTGTGGACCTCCCTGCATCCCGAGGCCATACGGTCATTCTCATGATTGTGGATCGGTTTTCCAAAATGTGCCACTGTGTTCCTCTCAAGAAGTTACCCTCTGCACAAGAGTTGGCCACGATTTTCGCCAGGGAGGTCTTCCGGTTGCACGGTTTGCCCAAGGAGATTGTGTCGGATCGGGGGAGTCAGTTTGTGTCCAGGTTCTGGCGCGCCTTTTGCTCCCAGTTGGGGATTCATCTCTCTTTCTCCTCGGCCTACCACCCTCAGTCCAATGGGGCCGCAGAACGATCCAATCAGGCCTTGGAGCAATTCCTTCGTTGCTATGTCTCCGATCACCAAGACAATTGGGTTGACCTCCTGCCTTGGGCTGAGTTTGCCAGGAACACGGCAGTGAACTCTTCCTCTGGGACGTCTCCCTTCATGGCCAATTATGGGTTCCAACCTGCCGTGTTACCGGAGGTATTCTCTCCCCAGGATATTCCGGCTGTGGAGGATCACCTTTCCGTCCTACGTGCTTCTTGGGTACAGATCCAGAGGTCCCTTGAGGTCTCTGCGCAGCGCCAGAGACTCCAGGCTGATCGCAGACGAGCGCCCGCTCCTTCCTACCAGGTCGGAGACCGTGTATGGTTGTCCACCCGCAACCTCAACCTTCGAGTGCCCACTCCCAAGCTGGCGCCTCGCTTTGTTGGTCCCTTCCGAGTGCTTCGCAGGGTAAACCCGGTAGCCTATGCCCTTGCGCTTCCTCCTGGCATGCGGATCTCCAACGTGTTTGATGTCTCCCTGTTGAAGCCATTGGTGTGTAATCGTTTCACTTCCTCGGTTCCTCGGCCCCTTCCGGTCCAAGTGGGCAATCGTGAGGAATATGAGGTGAGCAATATCCTGGACTCACGCCTGGTCCGCGGTCGGTTGCAGTTTTTGGTCCATTGGCGTGGTTATGGTCCAGAGGAGCGTTCCTGGGTTCCCTCCGCAGATGTCCATGCTCCTGCTTTGCTCCGAGCCTTCCACGCACGCTTCCCTCAGAAACCGTTCCTTACTCCGCGGAGGAGGGGCCCTTGAGGGGGAGGTACTGTCATGGTCTTACCTTCTCACTGTTCTCCTTCGTTTGACATGTGCTGGCGGCCATCTTGGTTTCTGGGTTTCTTGTAGCCTCCCACCCTGCGGCTTCTCCTTCCCACTGGGAGGAGCTGGATGCCTAGCTCATATATATAGGAGGTCTGTGGCTTCAGTTCCTTGCTTGGTCCTCCTGTGTTCACATGCTTCTAAGACTGCTGCTGCTTCTGGTTCCTGATCCTGGCCTCGTCTGACTACCCCGTTGGTTCCTGATCCTGGCTTCGTCTGACTACCCTTCTGGTTCCTGACCTCTGTCTACGCAAGACCCTGCTTCGGTTTAGCCATCCGTTTGGACTTTTGCTTACGGCTTGATTTTCAATAAAGCCTTCTTATTTTCCACTTATCTCTTGTTGTACGTCTGGTTCATGGTTCCTTGACACCAGTGCAACAGTCCATTGGCATATATTTAGGCCCAGCACACAGGCAGAGGAGAGAGGTCCCATAACAGAAAATCTGTCTTCATGTCAGCAGAGAATTAGTCTGCATGTCATAGCAGAGAATCAGACTTCACCTCAGCCACCAGTGCAACAGTCCATTGGCATATATTTATGCCCAGCACCCAGGCAGAGGAGAGAGGTCCCGTAAAAGAGAATCTGTCTTCATGTCAGCAGAGTATTAGTCTGCATGTCATAGCAGAGAATCAGGCTTCACGTCAGCTACCAGTGCAACAGTCCATTGGCATATATTTAGGCCCAGCACCCAGGCAGAGGAGAGAGGTCCCGTAACAGAGGATCTGGCTTCATGTCAGCAGAGAATCAGTCTGCATGTCATAGCAGAGAATCAGGCTTCACGTCAGCTACCAGTGCAACAGTCCATTGGCATATATTTAGGCCCAGCACCCAGGCAGAGGAGAGAGGTCCCGTAACAGAGGATCTGGCTTCATGTCAGCAGAGAATCGGTCTGCATGTCATAGCAGAAAATCAGGCTTCACGTCAGCCTTCACTGCAACAGTCCATTGTCAGATATTTAGGCCCCGGCACCCAGGCAGAGGAGAGAGGTCCTGTAACAGAGGATCTGGCTTCATGTCAGCAGAGAATCAGTCTGCATGTCATAGCAGAGAATCAGGCTTCACGTCAGCTACCAGTGCAACAGTCCATTGGCATATATTTAGGCCCAGCACCCAGGCAGAGGAGAGAGGTCCCGTAACAGAGGATCTGGCTTCATGTCAGCAGAGAATTAGTCTGCATGTCATAGCAGAAAATCAGGCTTCACGTCAGCCACCACTGCAACAGTCCATTGTCAGATATTTAGGCCCAGCACCCAGGCAGAGGAGAGAGGTCTCGTAACAGAGGATCTGGCTTCATGTCAGCAGAGAATCAGTCTGCATGTCATAGCAGAAAATCAGGCTTCACGTCAGCCACCACTGCAACAGTCCATTGTCAGATATTTAGGCCCAGCACCCAGGCAGAGGAGAGAGGTCCCGTAACAGAGAATCTGGATTCATGTCAGCAGAGAATTAGTCTGCATGTCATAGCAGAGAATCAGGCTTCACGTCACCCAACATTGGAACAGTCCATTGGCATATATTTAGGCCCCGGCACCCAGACAGAGGAGAGGTTCATTCAACTTTGGGTAGCCTCGCAATATAATGGTAAAATGAAAATAAAAATAGGATTGAATGAGGAAGTGCCCTGGAGTACAATAATATATGGTTAAGGGGAGGTAGTTAATGTCTAATCTGGACAAGGGACGGACAGGCCGTGTGGGATCCATGCCTGGTTCATTTTTATGAACGTCAGCTTGTCCACATTGGCTGTAGACAGGCGGCTGCGTTTGTCTGTAATGACGCCTCCTGCCGTGCTGAATACACGTTCAGACAAAACGCTGGCCGCCGGGCAGGCCAGCACCTCCAAGGCATAAAAGGCTAGCTCTGGCCACGTGGACAATTTAGAGACCCAGAAGTTGAATGGGGCCGAACCATCAGTCAGTACATGGAGGGGTGTGCACACGTACTGTTCCACCATGTTAGTGAAATGTTGCCTCCTGCTAACACGTTGCGTATCAGGTGGTGGTGCAGTTAGCTGTGGCGTGTTGACAAAACTTTTCCACATCTCTGCCATGCTAACCCTGCCCTCAGAGGAGCTGGCCGTGACACAGCTGCCTTGGCGACCTCTTGCTCCTCCTCTGCCTTGGCCTTGGGCTTCCACTTGCTCCCCTGTGACATTTGGGAATGCTCTAAGTAGCGCGTCTACCAACGTGCGCTTGTACTCGCGCATCTTCCTATCACGCTCCAGTGCAGGAAGTAAGGTGGGCACATTGTCTTTGTAGCGTGGATCCAGCAGGGTGGCAACCCAGTAGTCTGCACACGTTAAAATGTGGGCAACTCTGATGTCGTTGCGCAGGCACTGCAGCATGTTGTCGCTCATGTGTGCCAGGCTGCCCAGGGGTAAGGACAAGCTGTCCTCTGTGGGAGGCGTATCGTCATCGTCCTGCCTTTCCCCCCAGCCACGCACCAGTGATGGGCCCGAGCTGCGTTGGGTGCCACCCCGCTGTGACCATGCTTCATCCTCATCCTCCTCCACCTCCTCCTCATCCTCGTCCTCCTCATCCTCCAGTAGTGGGCCCTGGCTGGCCACATTTGTAACTGGCCTTTGCTGTTGCAAAAAACCTCCCTATGAGTCACTTCGAAGAGACTGGCCTGAAAGTGCTAAAAATTACCCCTCTTCCTCCTCCTCCTCCTCCTGGGCCACCTCCTCTTCTATCATCGCCCTAAGTGTTTTCTCAAGGAGACATAGAAGTGGTATTGTAACGCTGATAACGGCGTCATCGCCACTGGCCATGTTGGTGGAGTACTCGAAACAGCGCAACAGGGCACACAGGTCTAGCATGGAGGCCCAGTCATTGGTGGTGAAGTAGTGCTGTTCCGCAGTGCGACTGACCCGTGCGTGCTGCAGCTGAAACTCCACTATGGCCTGCTGCTGCTCGCACAGTCTGTCCAGCATGTGCAAGGTGGAGTTCCACCTGGTGGGCACGTCGCATATGAGGCGGTGAGCGGGAAGTCCGAAGTTACGCTGTAGCGAAGCGCGAACAGACGGCCCGCACTTTATGCAGCAGCTCTGACATGTCGGGGTAGTTGTGAATGAACTTCTGCACCACCAAATTCAGCATATGCGCCAGGCAAGGGATGTGCGTCAAACCGGCTAGTCCCAGAGCTGCAACGAGATTTCGCCCATTATCGCACACCACCAGGCCGGGCTTGAGGCTCACCGGCAGCAACCACTCGTCGGTCTGTTGTTCTATACCCCGCCACAACTCCTGTGCGGTGTGGGGCCTGTCCCCCAAACATATGAGTTTCAGAATGGCCTGCTGACGTTTACCCCGGGCTGTGCTGAAGTTGGTGGTGAAGGTGTGTGGCTGACTGGATGAGCAGGTGGAAGAAGAGGAGGAGGAAGCCGAGAAGGAGAAGGTGGCAACAGGAGGCAAAGAATGTTGCCCTGCGATCCTTGGCGGCGGAAGGACGTGCACCAAACAGCTCTCCGCCTGGGGCCCAGCTGCCACTACATTTACCCAGTGTGCAGTTAGGGAGATATAGCGTCCCTGGCCGTGCTTACTGGTCCACGTATCTGTGGTTAGGTGGACCTTGCTACAGATGGCGTTGCGCAGTGCACACTCTATTTTATCGGATACTTAGTTGTGCAGGGAAGGCACGGCTCTCTTGGAGAAGTAGTGGCGGCTGGGAACAACATACTGTGGGAAAGCAAGCGACATGAGCTGTTTGAAGCTGTCTGTGTCCACCAGCCAAAATGACAGCATTTCATAGGCCAGTAGTTTAGAAATGCTGGCATTCAGGGCCAGGGATCGAGGGTGGCTAGGTGGGAATTTACGCTTTCTCTCAAATGTTTGTGAGATGGAGAGCTGAACGCTGCCGTGTGACATGGTTGAGACGCTTGGTGACAGAGGTGGTGGTGGTGTTGGTGGTACATCCCCTATTTGCAGGGCGGCAGGTGCCAACGTTCCTCCAGAGGCGGAGGAAGAGGCTGAGGCAGCAGCAGCAGAAGAGGCCAAGGCGGCAGCAGCAGAAGAGGTAGCAGGGGGAGCCTGAGCGACTTCCTTGTTTTTAAGGTGTTTACTCCACTGCAGTTTATGCTTTGCATGCAGGTGCCTGGTCATGCAGGTTGTGCTAAGGTTCAGAACGTTAATGCCTCGCTTCAGGCTCTGATGGCACAGCGTGCAAACCTCTCGGGTCTTGTCGTCAGCACATTATTTGAAGAAGTGCCATGCCAGGGAACTCCTTGAAGCTGCCTTTGGGGTGCTTGGTCCAAGATGGCGGCGGTCAGTAGCAGGTGGAGTCTCTTGGCGGCGGGTGTTCTGCTTTTGCCCACTGCTCCCTCTTTTGCTACGCTGTTGGCTCGGTCTCACCACTGCCTCTTCCTCCGAACTGTGAAAGTCAGTGGCACGACCTTCATTCCATGTGGGGTCTAGGACCTCATCGTCCCCTGCATCGTCTTCCACCCAGTCTTGATCCCTGACCTCCTGTTCAGTCTGCACACTGCAGAAAGACGCAGCAGTTGGCACCTGTGTTTCGTCTTCATCAGAGACATGCTGAGGTGGTATTCCCATGTCCTCATCATCAGGAAACATAAGTGGTTGTGCGTCAGTGCATTCTATGTCTTTCACCGCTGGGGAAGGGCTAGGTGGATGCCCTTGGGAAACCCTGCCAGCGGAGTCTTCAAACAGCATAAGAGACTGCTGCATAACTTGAGGCTGAGACAGTTTCCCTGGTATGCATGGGGGTGATGTGACAGACTGATGGGGTTGGTTTTCAGGTGCCATCTGTGCGCTTTCTGCAGAAGACTGGGTGGGAGATAATGTGAACGTGCTGGATCCACTGTCGGCCACCCAATTGACTAATGCCTGTACCTGCTCAGGCCTTACCATCCTTAGAACGGCATTGGGCCCCACCATATATCGCTGTAAATTCTGGCGGCTACTGGGACCTGAGGTAGTTGGTACACTAGGACGTGTGGATGTGGCAGAACAGCCACGTCCTTTCCCAGCACTAGAGGGTCCACTAACACCACCACGACCATGTCCACATCCGCGTCCCTTACTAGATGTTTTCCTCATTGTTATCGTTCACCACAACAACAAAAATATTATTTGGCCCGATGTATTGTATTCAAATTCAGTATTTAGGCGCTGGGTGACAGGTATGGGTTTACTGACAGAATTAGACTTGGAAATGCACAGTAGTGGGTGTGTGAAGTTATTCTGAATTACCCTATGTGCACCTTCAATATGATATACCCTTTTAGGGATAGATTTCAAATAGCTCTGATACAGCAGAAACCACTAAATTATGAAATTGCTAAATTGGGAATTGTATTTCAACCGAGAACAAAAACTGTGCTTGGACGGACACTAAATAACTTGCCCAGCCACAGCAATTTAGCAGGATATAAATTTGAGGCCTAGTATTTAGGCGCTGGGTGACAGGTATAGGTTTACTGACAGAATTAGACTTGAAAATGCACAGTAGCGTGTGTGTGAAGTTATTCAGAATGACCCTATGTGCACCTTGAATATTATATACCCTTTTAGGGATAGATTTCAAATAGCTCTGATACAGCAGAAACCACTAAATTATGAAATTGCTAAATTGGGAATTGTATTTCAACCCAGAACAAAAAATGTGCTTGAACGGACACTAAATAACTTGCCCAGCTACAGCAGTAACGACAGATTTAGCTGGGTATAAATTTGAGGCCTAGTATTTAGGCGCTGGGTGACAGGTATAGATTTACTGACAGAATTAGACTTGGAAATGCACAGTAGCGTGTGTGTGAAGTTATTCAGAATGACCCTATCAGCACCTTGATTCTGATATACCCTTTTAGGGATGTATTTAAAGTAGGCCTGATACAGCAGAAACCACTAAATTAGGAAATTGCTAAATTGGGAATTGTATTTCAACCCAGAACAAAAACTGTGCTTTGACGGACACTAAACAACTTGCCCAGCCACAACAGTACAGCAGTAACGACAGATTTAGCAGGATATAAATTTGAGGCCTAGTATTTAGGCGCTGGGTGACAGGTATGGGTTTACTGACAGAATTAGACTTGGAAATGCACAGTAGTGTGTGTGTGAAGTTATTCTGAATGACCCTATGTGCACCTTGAATATGATATACCCTTTTAGGGATAGATTTCAAATAGCTCTGATACAGCAGAAACCACTAAATTTTGAAATTGCTAAATTGGGAATTGTATTTCAACCCAGAACAAAAAATGTGCTTTGACGGACACTAAATAACTTGACCAGCCACAACAGTACAGCAGTAACGACAGATTTAGCTGGATATAAATTTGAGGCCTAGTATTTAGGCGCTGGGTGACAGGTATAGATTTACTGACAGAATTAGACTTGGAAATGCACAGTAGCGTGTGTGTGAAGTTATTCAGAATGACCCTATCAGCACCTTGATTCTGATATACCCTTTTAGGGATGTATTTAAAGTAGGCCTGATACAGCAGAAACCACTAAATTAGGAAATTGCTAAATTGGGAATTGTATTTCAACCCAGAACAAAAACTGTGCTTTGACGGACACTAAATAACTTGCCCAGCCACAACAGTACAGCAGTAACGACAGATTTAGCAGGATATAAATTTGAGGCCTAGTATTCAGGCGCTGGGTGACAGGTATAGGTTTACTGACAGAATTAGACTTGGAAATGCACGGTAGCGGGTGTGTGAAGTTATTCTGAATGACCCTATGTGCACCTTGAATATGATATACCCTTTTAGGGATAGTTTTCAAATAGCTCTGATACAGCAGAAACCACTAAATTAGGAAATTGCTAAATTGGGAATTGTATATCAACCCAGAACAAAAAATGTGCTTTGACGGACACTAAATAACTTGACCAGCCACAACAGTACAGCAGTAACGACAGATTTAGCTGGATATAAACTTGAGGCCTAGTATTTAGGCGCTGGGTGACAGGTATACGTTTACTGACAGAATTAGACTGGGATATGGCCAAAAAATAACCACACTATTGATGGTTAAATGCACTTGGTGTGACAGCTTGACCAACCACATTACTGAGGGTTAAATGCACTTGGTGACAGGCGCAGCTTGCCCCTGATGTAGTATATGGCCAAAAAATAAACAGACTATTGCTGGTTAAATGCACTTGGTGTGACAGCTTGACCAACCACACTACTGAGGGTTAAATACACTTGGTGACAGGCGCAGCTTGCGCCTGATGTAGTATATGGCCAAAAAATAAACAGACTATTGCTGGTTAAATGCACTTGGTGTGACAGCTTCACCCTGATGTAGGCTTTAGCCAAAAAACAACCACACCATTGAGGGTTAAATGCACTTTGTGACAGGCGCAGCTTGCCCCTGATGTAGTATATGGCCAAAAAATAAACAGACTATTGCTGGTTAAATGCACTTGGTGTGACAGCTTCACCCTGATGTAGGCTTTAGCCCAAAAACAACCACACCATTGAGGGTTAAATGCACTTGGTGACAGGCGCAGCTTGCCCCTGATGTAGTATATGGCCAAAAAATAAACAGACTATTGCTGGTTAAATGCACTTGGTGTGACAGCTTCACCCTGATGTAGGCTTTAGCCCAAAAACAACCACACCATTGAGGGTTAAATGCACTTGGTGACAGGCGCAGCTTGCCCCTGATGTAGTATATGGCCAAAAAATAAACAGACTATTGCTGGTTAAATGCACTTGGTGTGACAGCTTCACCCTGATGCAGGCTTTAGCCTAAAAACAACCACACCATTGAGGGTTAAATGCACTTGGTCGCAGCTTATGCTGGCTCACCACAAGACATAAAATGTCCGCCGATCACCCCAGAAAAAAGTGACTGACAAACGGTCTGGGCAGCCTAAAAACAGTGAGCATTTGAATTTCAGCAGCTCAATGATGCACAGCTGCAGATCGATCGATTAATCAAGTCCTTTGGAGGAGTTAATCAGCCTAATCTCGCCCTACTGTCGCAGCTGCAACCTCTCCCTACGCTAATCAGAGCAGAGTGACGGGCGGCGCTATGTGACTCCAGCTTAAATAGAGGCTGGGTCACATGGTGCTCTGGCCAATCACAGCCATGCCAATAGTAGGCATGGCTGTGATGGCCTCTTGGGGCAAGTAGTATGACGCTTGTTGATTGGCTGCTTTGCAGCCTTTCAAAAAGCGCCAAGAAAGCGACGAACACCGAACCCGAACCCGGACTTTTACGAAAATGTCCGGGTTCGGGTCCGTGTCACGGACACCCCAAAATTCTGTACGAACCCGAACTATACAGTTCGGGTTCGCTCATCCCTACAAATAAGCCATTTAGATTTGTTTTTACTTTTTTTTCCCCCTAGGGTACATTAACATGTGATCATCAGATTTAACATCGTAGCCTATGGGGGAATGGCTATGCTGCTATATAACATGTAAAACAGCACGTACGTGGCAGCCATGGGGCTTGCTCCTCTCTGTAGCGGGTGCCATCTTTAAAGACCCAATATGCACTGTTCAAGTATGGCACATGTCAGAAAGCAGTTAAAATACTAAACTTTGTTAATTGTGTCAGTTCTATTCTGCACCTAACATATATATATATATATATATATATATATATATATACACATATATATATATATATATATATATATATATATATATATAGTGGTTTTCCCCATAGACTTCATTAGAGGTTGTTAAGATAAACAGAAAATCCTTAAAGGGTTTCTACCACCACATTTTGACCTAATTATCTGTCAGACACTAGCGATCTTCTAGTGTCTGCTATACCTAACCATGCTATTGTAATCCCTTTCTCTGCGACGGTTACCCTCTAGGTGCTATGGGGGAGTCATTTCAGCACCTAGAGGCTCCATCTACTCACCATGTCTGCGGCCCAGCTCGTCCCTCCCGCCCGCCCATATCTAGATTGACAGCCTCCATCGCGGCCAAATTCTCACGCCTGCGCCATGTGCGTCTGTATTAGGCGGAGGCGCAGTGACTGTCGGACCGCTTACTGCGCCGGCATCTCCACTGCGCCTGCGTCGATGACGTCAGGAACAGACGACGCCCGGCCTCAAACAGTGGAGATGCGCAGGCATAGTGGAGATGCGCAGGCGCAGTGGAGATGCGCAGGTGCAGTGACCGGTCTGACAGTCACTGCGCCTGCGTCTAATGCAGACGCACACGACGCAGGAGTGAGAATTCGGCCGAAATTGAGGCTGTCAATCTAGAGATGGGCGGGCCGGATGGACGAGCTGGGCCGCAGACATGGTGAGTAGACGGAGCCTCTAGGTGCTGAAAAGACGCACCTAGAGGCTCATTTGCATAGCAATACAAGTTTGTTTTTTAGGGTAACCGTTGCAGAGAAAGGGATTACAATAGCATGGTTAGGTACAGCAGACACTAGCAGATCGCTAGTGTCTGACAGCTAATTAGGTCAATATGTGGTGGTAGAAACCCTTTAAGAAAAACCACAAGAAAATGAAAAATATGCATAAAAAATGTGATATATAGTGCAGATTCATGTCTGGCTTATGCAGATTTTATGCATTTAAATCCACACCATGTGCAGGTAGATCAACACATAAATAACCAGAACTTTTCCAGTCAACAGCCTCTTTGTTCTGGCTCTTAGTAGGGTTCTCGATTGGGAAGCACCCTTTTATAAGGTCAAGAACAATTAATAAATGTTATTTATTACATACTACACATACATAAAATCTCATAAAAATAAACACAGATGATCAGGAACTAAGGTACATTTCTGTACATCAGAATAAATGGGGAAATGGGAAATGCCACTGAAAAGGGAAATCTCTATTGTGTAATATCCAGAAATGTCAACACACAAGATTTGCTATCTCAGATGTCCATGGTGCCTGAGCGTGATGATGGTCTTTTCTAGTGATTGAAAATTAAAGGGTTTTACATTAGATTACACCATGGCAGTACTGTCATTCTATCAGTGGTGTAAAGGATAAGTCTTGAATATTTAGCAATGCTTATAGAAAGTCTTTGTAACATAAATCATTCAGAATGAATGTGCCTTATATTGCAAGCATAAAACCAGAGCATCTGACTTGATCTATAGTGAACCTTTAGATTTCATGACATCGTCCATCTATTCTAACTGGTAGGAGATGGTTTTAATTGACAGCGACATGTTCAGTGGTTTTGTTTTATAGAAATAAATTGCAGCTGGAACCTTACAAGCTACTGTCATATCAAGACTCCACATCTGTCATGTCTGAATGTTGACTTGCTTGTCTGAATAGCAAAATGAGCAAACACTTGTGGTACAACATGTCTTCAGATGTTTATTGAACTTGGTTAACCTGAAAGTGCCTGCTTTAATAACAGACTACATGTACTTCTGGTTGGCAAATAGTATGTGTTAAAGGCTAAATGCAGATGTGCTTGAAAGGGAATACTTAAAGAATGGCAAAATATTACAGGGAAATAATCTTATCTGTGGCTTTATGGCTGAGAAATGGACTTCTATTTGAACCATAATGTTAGATTGACAGATTTAGTTGTCAGATTCCCCCATTTCTCAGCTTTGCAAAGTTGTGTAGCCTAGAACTATTGCAATAATTCAGCTGCTGAAGCCATAATGGTATGCCCTTATGGCAAGTAAATTAAAGAGAAAAATCTGCAGTGGATCCAAGGAAAAAACAGTGCCAAAATCTGCATCAGGTATGCAGCTTCAATGTGGATTTTGTGGTGGATTTGTTGTGGATTTCACTCTATGCAGTGCAAAGGGTGAAAACCGCAGTGGATATCTGTAGCATAAATTGACATGTTGAGATTTAAAGTAAAATTCTGCACAGATTTTTGATGGATGAGATTTGTGGCACACCCACTTTGCGTCTACGGTAAAATTCTACAGATTTTCTGCCCTCAATCCTGCCGCAGAATATCTGCAGTGTATATGTCCAGTGTATATGTCCAGGCCTCTTGCACACAAACGGGCATTTTTTTTTTTTCCATTTACATTCCATTTTTTGCGTTCCGTATATGGACCATATATACGGAACCATTCATTTCAATGGATCCGCAAAAAAAAAGATGGTACTCCGTATGCCTTCCATTTCCGTATTTCCATTTTTCCGTTCCGTTCAAAGATAGAACATGTCCTATTATTGTCCACATAACGGACAAGGATAGTACTGTTCTATCAGGGGCCAGCTGTTCCGTTCTGGAAAAAACGGAATGCACACGGACGTCATCTGTATTTTTCGCGGATCTATTTTTTGTAGACTGCAAAATAGTGAACAACTAAAACGGTTAACCACCATTTAAATATGTTTGAGCCTTCCTCCACATTGACACCATCTGCTCATGGTAATTGAATGCTCCCCATAGTTGCAGACTAATTGAAAATTATTCATTTTGCTAATAGGAAACGTAATGAATAATCAAGTAAAATAAATTGGGCAAAAGAATCCAAGCTACTGTACATAAAGGAAAACAAAGGTGAGAGCAAAGAATAATAAAAGTGATAAAAGCAAAGAAATTGAGGGCAAGATCATCAAGATCATCTGACTTTAGGTGAAGAAGCTTCAAAAGGAAGATGCGTATTTCTTTTCTAAAGAAATAAACAAAATAAACACAAATGTAAAGTGTCTGCCAGAAAAACTAAAACTTTTCTTTAATTGAAGAATACCTTTAATGATTGTATTACATAAAAGATAAGTGAAGCTTATTAATCTGATATTTACAATAATCAGTTAGTTATTGAGTGGCTGAAGTGGTTTCATCCTGATTTTGGGAGCAGTGTCATAATTTATTAGAATACCTTCTGTAACTGAGACAGGAGAGGAGGCACTATTGTAGGAGTTTGTATGAAGACCTAGTTTAAAACTACACATTACACGTATTGAACCCTTTAATGAAAAATTACATATGGTATTTGTATGTTAAAGCAGTATGGAGTGGGATCACAAGCTGATCCTGCTTCTTGTGCGGTGGTTGCCAGTTGTGTAATATCACTGACTCCCAGCCACAAAAACAGGAATCAGAGGTAACGCTGATCCTGATCATTTAAACCCTCAGATGCTATGATCAATAACAATGGTGGCATCTAAGATATTAGAAAGAGGCAAGGGAGGTCCCTTGTGTTTATTTTTGGGGGCTTCAACTATCCAGGTATATACTGGGAAATTGAAACCTGTAGATCTCATAAAGGAAACAGGTTCTAGGCAATAACCAAATACAATTACCTTTCCCTAATGGTTCAGGATCTGAGGGATTGCCTGTCAGCAAAGTAAGCAGGGAAACACAAACGAACAGTGAGCCCTAACTGAACCCAACCCGCTTTCCCTGCCTACTTGCAGTACAGGCTCTAAGCGGCACATCTGCAACTGGTTGGAAAATCGCTGTGTTCAGTACCAAAAAGCTGTCAAATGAAAGAAATATTACATATCAGTGAGATCTACAGTACGCCATCAGAAAGCAGTGTGTTTAGCAGAAATTCTAAATAGAGTGTGCCTGCTAGTGAGATACACACCGCTCCATCATAGAAATTTATTTTTCTTGGCAAATTAACCAGATTTGTGCCACATCTGTGTGCGCGCTCAATCCACAAACATTATATACAGTATTCCAGCCTAGAATCATTTCTATTTGGGACAAATTTCACTAGTACGGCATACATATTAGGACATCGTCAGACATCATCCACAACTCCATCCTCCGTCAGGCAAAACTCCCTCCTACCTCAGACTTTAGACAAAACTCTGTCCTCCCTCATCCAAAACTCCATCAGACCTCAAACAAAACTCCGTCCTCCCTCATCCAAAACTCCATCAGACCTCAAACAAAACTCTGTCCTCCCTCATCCAAAACTCCATCAGACCTCAAACAAAACTCTGTCCTCCCTCATCCGAAACTCCATCAGACCTCAGACAAAACTCCGTCCTCCATCAGACATCAGACAAAACTCCGTCCTCCATCAGACATCAGACAAAACTCCGTCCTCCGTCAGGCAAAACTCCATCAGCCCTCAGACATCAGACAAAACTCCGTCCTCCATCAGGCAAAACTCCATCAGACCTCAGACATCAGACAAAACTCCGTCCTCCATCAGGCAAAACTCCATCAGACCTCAGACATCAGACAAAACTACGTCCTCCTTCAGGCAAAACTCCATCAGACCTCAGACATCAGACAAAACTCCGTCCTCCATCAGGCAAAACTCCATCAGACCTCAGACATCAGACAAAACTCCGTTCTCCATCAGGCAAAACTCCATCAGACCTCAGACATCAGACAAAACTCCGTCCTCCCTCACCCAAAACTCCATCAGACCTCAGACATCAGACAAAACTCCGTCCTCCATCAGGCAAAACTCCATCAGACCTCAGACATCAGACAAAACTCCGTCCTCCGTCAGGCAAAACTCCATCAGACCTCAGACATCAGCTAAAACTCTGTCCTCCCTCAGACATCAGCCAAAACTCCGTCCTCCCTAACTCAAAATACGCCCTACTACACACACTCTTCACCTGACGGAGCTGCTAGCTGCTGGAGAGGCAAAGGACCTGTGATGACGTCATGACCATGTGACGAGTCACGTGTGTGGGAGGGGTCAGATGTGCACAGCAGCTGGTAGAGTGTACAGAACAGTAGCCATCAAATAGAGCTCTGTACTAGAGATGTGTGTGTAATCTGCATGTAGCAGAGCTGTGCACTGTGTTACAGAGATGTATGTGTAACCTGCATGTAGCAGAGCTGTGTACTGTGTTACAGAGATGTATGTGTAACCTGCAGGTAGCAGAGCTGTGTACTGTGGAGCAGATCTGTATGTGTAACCTACAGGTAGCAGAGCTGTGTAGTAGATCTGTATGTGTAACCTGCATGTAGCAGAGCTGTGTACTGTGTTACAGAGATGTATGTGTAACCTGCATGTAGCAGAGCTGTGTACTGTGTAGCAGTGCTGTATGTGGAACCTGCATGTAACAGAGCTGTGTACTGTGTAGCAGTGCTGTATGTGTAACCTGCATGTAACAGAGCTGTGTACTGTGTAGCAGAGCTGTATGTGTAACCTGCATGTAGCAGTGCTGTGTACTGTGTTACAGAGATGTGTGTGTAACCGCATGTAGCAGAGCTTTTTACTGTGTAACAGAGATGTGTGTGTAACCTGGGAACTATAAAAAAGTGTAAAATAAAACATAAAAATTCAGATCACCCCCCTTTTCCCAAAATGAAAATAAAAGAACTAAAAAAATACACATCATGGGTGTCGCAATGTGTAAAAACACCCATTGTATAAAAATATATTCCCCATACGGCAAACGGCAAAACAGGAAAAAAAAAAGAGTCCAAATGTCCGATTCGCCGTTTTTGGTCGCTTCATTTGCTACAAAAATGTAAATAAAAAGTGATCAAAAAGTCTTAAACACCCCAGAATGAAAAAGTTGAAAGTTGAAAAGTTCAGATTGCCCCGCAAAAAATGAGCCCCCATCCAGCTCTGTACACATAATTACAAAAAAGTTATAGAGCTCAAAATATGACGACAAAAAAAAAAAATCTGATTCTGTAAATCTCCTGTCACTCCGAGTTACTCAGAATTGGTAACCCTAATTAATAAATACATGCAACATGAATGCATATATGCCGCTTCACACAGATCACAAGTGTTAGGCCTCTTGCACATGAACGTTGTTGGTCCATTCCGTGCATTGGGGACAGCAATTTGCAGTCCCCAATGCACGGGCAACGTGCGTGCAGCAGCCGGGACAGATCCAGACCCATTCAACTTGAATGGGTCCGTGAATATGTTCTACTTTTTTGCTGTGCGGAGGCATGGCCAGAAACACCACGGAAGCACTCTGTAGTGCTTCTGTGGGGATCCGATCCGTGTTTCTGTTCCGTTCAAGTGAATGGGTCGACATCACGGATGCGGGATGCACACGGCTGGTGCCCTGTGTATTGCGGAACCGCCGTATGTGGTCCACAATACGACCACAGGCACACAGCGACCATGTGCAAGAGGCCTTACAAAGATGGGATTTAAGGTGCACATCCTCTTATGCTTCCCATATTCCACAGATTTAGATCACACAGCTACTTACAGTTGTGCTGATAAGTTTACATACCCTTGCAGAATTTATGATTTCTTAAAGGGGTATTCTCATCTTCCCTTTTTCATACTTACCTTCCTTGAGCGTGACGTTCACTTCCTGTATTCTTCTCCCGGCCGGGCCGCGCTTGCGCAGAAGACTGAAGATTCTCTCCCGGCCGGGCCGCGCAATGTCCTGAACGCGCACGGCGCCGCGCATGTGCCATGGTGACTTATTCCTGGCCTGTATAGTACAGAGTCGGCGTGCGCATTCGCGGCTCTGTACTATACTGGCCAGGAAGAAGTCATCATGGCGCATACGCGGTGGCATGCTCGTTCAGGACATTGCGCGGCCCAGCCGGGAGAGAATTTTCCGTCTTCTGCGCAAGCGTGGCCCGGCTGGATTCGACAGGAGAGGTGGCCGTGACCAGGGGAGACCAAAGACAACATCAGGCAAGAGGGGACTTATTTTCTAAAAAAGGATGGGAATTGGGTAATAAAATGTATTTAGATAAATTATCACTGTCAAATCATTAACAGATTTAACAGTGATCATTAAGATGAGAATACCCCCTTTAACCATTGTTCAAAGAATATGAATGATACCACGGACACTTCTCTCTCTCTCATGGTTAGTGGTCGGCTGAAGCCATTTATGTCAAACAACTGTGTTTACTCTTTATAAATCATAATCACAACACAAACTCCCCAAATGACCCTGATCAGAAGTTTACACACCCCAGTTATTAATACCATGTATTGCCCCCTTTAACATCAATGACAGCTTGAAGTCTTTTGTGGTAGTTGTGGATGAGGCTCTTTATTTTCTCAGATGGTAAAACTGCCCATTCTTCCTGTTGAAAAAAAAAAGCAATTCCACCACAGTTTTACGTGATTTTTATTTACGACATTCGATGTGCGATAAAACTGACTGGTTACTTTTATTCTACAGGTCAGATCGAATCCGGCAATACCTTATATGTATAGTTTTTCTTGCGTTTTAATAGTGATAAAAAAATAAAAATATCCGATTTTTTTTGTCGCCATATTTTGATCCCTATAACTTTTTTGTAATTATGTGTACGGAGCTGGGTGGGGGCTCATTTTTTGCGGGGCAATCTAAACTTTTCACTGATACCATTCTGGGTTGTTTAAGACTTTTTGATCACTTTTTATTTACATTTTTGTAGCAAATGAAGTGACCAAAAACGGTGAATCGGACATTTGGACTCTTTTTTTTTTTTCTGTTTTGCTGTTTGCCGTATGGGGAATATATTTTTATACAATGGGCGTTTTTACACATTGCGAAACCCATGATGTGTCTTTTATTTTAATTTTGGGAAAAGGGGGGTGATCTGAATATTTGTACACAGCTCTGTACACAGTACACAGCTCTGCTACATGCGGTTAGACAAGATGCTCTATATACACAGTACACAGCTCTGCTACCTGCAGGTTGCACATACATCCCTGTAACACAGTACACAGCTCTGCTACATGCAGGTTACACATACAGCTCCGCTACACAGCTCTGATACATGCAGATTACACATACAGCTCTGCTACATGCAGGTTACACACACATCTCTGTAACACAGTACACAGCTCTGCTACATGCGGTTAGACAAACTGCTCTATATACACAGTACACAGCTCTGCTACCTGCAGGTTGCACATACATCCCTGTAACACAGTACACAGCTCTGCTACATGCAGGTTACACATACAGCTCTGCTACACAGCTCTGCTACATGCAGATTACACATACAGCTATGCTACACAGTACACAGCTCTGCTACATTCAGGTTACACATACAGCTCTGCTACACAGTACACAACACTGCTACATGCAGGTTACACATACAGCTCTGCTACACAGTACACAGCTCTGCTACATGCAGGTTACACATACAGCACTGCTACACAGTACACAGCACTGCTACATGCAGGTTACACATACAGCACTGCTACACAGTACACAGCTCTGCTACATATAGGTTACACATACAGCTCTGCTACACAGTACACAGCTCTGCTACATGCAGGTTACACATACAGCTCTGCTACACAGTACACAGCTCTGCTACATGCAGGTTACACATACAGATCTGCTACACAGTACACAGCTCTGCTACCTGCAGGTTACACATACAGATCTGCTACACAGTGCACAGCTCTGCTACCTACAGGTCACACATACATCTCTGTAACACAGTACACAGCTCTGCTACATGCAGGTTACACATACATCTCTGTAACACAGTACACAGCTCTGCTACATGCAGGTTACACATACAGCCTGCTACACAGTACACAGCTCTGCTACCTGCAGGTTACACGTACATCTCTGTAACACAGTACACAGCTCTGCTACCTGCAGGTTACACGTACATCTCTGTAACACAGTACACAGCTCTGCTACATACAGGTTACACATACAGCTCTGCTACACAGTTCACAGCACTGCTACATGCAGGTTACACATACAGTACTGCTACACAGTACACAGCTCTGCTACATGCAGGTTACACATACAGCTCTGCTACACAGTACACAGCTCTGCTACATGCAGGTTACACATACAGATCTGCTACACCGTACACAGCTCTGCTACCTGCAGGTTACACATACATCTCTGTAACACAGTACACAGCTCTGCTACATGCAGGTTACACATACAGATCTACTACACAGTACACAGCTCTGCTACCTGCAGGTTACACATACAGATCTACTACACAGTACACAGCTCTGCTACCTGCAGGTTACACATACATCTCTGTAACACAGTACACAGCTCTGCTACATGCAGGTTACACATACAGATCTACTACACAGCACACAGCTCTGCTACCTGCAGGTTACACATACAGATCTGCTACACAGTACACAGCTCTGCTACCTGCAGGTTACACATACAGATTTGCTACCTGCAGGTTACACATACATCTCTGTAACACAGTACACAGCTCTGCTACATGCAGGTTACACATACATCTCTGTAACACTGTACACAGCTCTGCTACATGCAGGTTACACGCACATCTCTAGTACAGAGCTCTTTTTGATGGCTACTGTTCTGTACACTCTACCAGCTGCTGTGCACATCTGACCCCTCCCACACACGTGACTCGTCACATGGTCATGACGTCATCACAGGTCCTTTGCTTCTCCAGCAGCTAGCAGCTCCGTCAGGTGAAGAGTGTGTGTAGTAGGGCGTATTTTGAGTTAGGGAGGACAGAGTTTTGGCTGATGTCTGAGGGAGGACAGAGTTTTAGCTGATGTCTGAGGTCTGATGGAGTTTTGCCTGATGGAGGACGGAGTTTTGTCTGATGTCTGAGGTCTGATGGAGTTTTGCCTGACGGAGGACGGAGTTTTGTCTGATGTCTGAGGTCTGATGGAGTATTGCCTGATGGAGGACGGAGTTTTGTCTGATGTCTGAGGTCTGATGGAGTTTTGGGTGACAGAGGACGGAGTTTTGTCTGATGTCTGAGGTCTGATGGAGTTTTGCCTGACGGAGGACGGAGTTTTGTCTGATGTCTGAGGTCTGATGGAGTTTTGCCTGATGGTGGACGGAGTTTTGTCTGATGTCTGAGGTCTGATGGAGTTTTGCCTGACGGAGGACGGAGTTTTGTCTGAGGTCTGATGGAGTTTTGCCTGACGGAGGACGGAGTTTTGTCTGATGTCTGAGGTCTGATGGAGTTTTGCCTGATGGAGGACGGAGTTTTGTCTGATGTCTGAGGTCTGATGGAGTTTTGCCTGACGGAGGACGGAGTTTTGTCTGATGTCTGAGGGCTGATGGAGTTTTGCCTGACGGAGGACGGAGTTTTGTCTGATGTCTGAGGTCTGATGGAGTTTTGGATGACGGAGGACGGAGTTTTGTTTGAGGTCTGATGGAGTTTTGGATGAGGGAGGACAGGGTTTTGTCTAAAGTCTGAGGTAGGAGGGAGTTTTGCCTGACGGAGGATGGAGTTGTGGATGATGTCTGACGATGTCCTAATATGTATGCCGTACACTAGTTTGGGTCACATCTGTGTCTGCATACAGTAGTTCAGCTGAGAATTCTTTCTATTTGGGACAAATATCCCTAGTTTCGGTTTCATCTGTGTCTGAATTTAGGCCCCAACCATTATATACAGTAATTCAGCATAGATTTATTTATATTTGGGACAAATTTCACTAGTTTTGGTCACATTTGTGCGTAAATTTAGGCAGCAACCATATACCGTATTTTTCGCCGTATAAGACGCACTTTCCCCCCCCCAAAAGTGGGGGGAAAATAGCAGTGCGTCTTATATGGCGAATGTAGCTGATTTTGCCCAGTTTTCAATAATACACCCGCCGCGATGCCGTGCGGCGGGTGTATCAGCTGTGAGGGAGGAGGGGCTGGGGGGCGGCATCTGCATTTATAATGACAGCGGGGCCCGTGCAGTGACTGTATTCTACTACACGGGCCCCGCTTACTGTATAATCATATCCCTAATAGTTAATTGTTGTATGCATGTAATCGCATAATGAGCGATAATGAGCGCTGTGTATCACCGTACTTACAATTAGAAGCGCTCGCCGTTCGGAGCAGAGAGGAGGGAGGAGGCAGGCCGGGAGGACGGGCGCTAGCAACGTGAGTCATACGTCATGCGCCTGTGCCGCCCACTTTATGAATGAAGCAGGCGGCGTGGGCACATGACGGATGACTCACACTGCCAGCGCCCGTCCTCCCGGCCTGCCTCCTCCCTCCTCTCTGCTCCGAACGGCGAGCGCTTCTAATTGTAAGTACTCAGCGCTCATTATCGCTCATTATGCGATTACATGCATACAACAATTAACTATTAGGGATATGATTATACAGTAAGCGGGGCCCATGCAGTAGAATACAGTCACTGCACGGGCCCCGCTGTCATTATAAAAGCAGATGCGACCCCCCACCCCCATTATAAAAGCAGATGCGACCCCCACACTTATGGAGGGGATCTGTGGATGACACATAGCATAAGATGCTATATATGTGTCATCCACAGATCCCCCCATAACTGTCATACACAGATCCTCATAACAGTGCCATCCAGAGAGGATCCCCCATAAGTGTCACCCACAGATCCCCCATAACAGTGCGTCACTCACAGATCCCCCATAACAATGCGTCACCCACAGATCCCCCATAACAGTGCGTCACCCACAGATCCCCCATAACAGAGCGTCACCCACAGATCCCCCATAACAACAGATCCCCCATAACAGTGTGTCATCCACAGATCCTCCATAACAGTGCGTCACCCACAGACCACAATTAGTTCAAAAGCGCACCTTTTGGTTCAAATTTCTTTTTTTCTTATTTTCCTCCTCAAAAACCTAGGTGCGTCTTATGGGCCGGTGCGTCTTATAGGGCGAAAAATACGGTATACAGTTATTTACCAGAGAATTATTTATATTTGTGACTAATTTCACTCGTTTGGGAGACTTCTGTGCGTGAATTTAGACTGCAACCATATATACAGTAATTCAGCAGAGAATTCTATCTATTTGGGACAAAAATCCATAGTTTGGGTTTCATCTGTGTGTGAATTTAGGCCGCAACCATTATATGAAGTAAGTCAGCATAGATTTATTTCTATTTGGGACAAATTTCACTAGTTTTGGGCACATCTGTGTCTGCGTTTAGGCCGCAACCATATATACAGTAGTTCAGCAGAGAATTATTTGTGACAAATTTCAATACTTTTGGGCACATCTGTGTCTGCGTTTAGGCCACAAACATATTTACAGTTGTTCAGCAGAGAATTATTTCTATTTGGGGCAAATTTCTGTATTTTGGGTCTCATGTGTGTGTGAATTTAGTCCGCAACCATATATACAGTAATTCCGCAGGGAATTATTTCTATTTGCGACAAATTTAACTGTTTTGTGCCAAATATACTGTCCATGTACTGTGGATTCATATGACAAATACTCTATCACATTTGAAAAGTGTGCCAATCTAAATAATCTGTGCATAATTTAGTGTCCATATTCTGTTCATTACTGGGGCATATAATCAGTAAAATTTACAATTTGTGTGTCTAGCAACAAAATAAATAATCTGTTCAAAATCTAGTGTCCATAGCGCGTGGCTCTCTGTTTCAAATACAGTACCATATGTGAAAACAGTGTATTTTTGTGAGAAGTAAAATATTTGTGCCACATCTACTGTGTGTGCATTTCATACATATTACTAACATATACTGTACTTCGTCCGCAGACGGTGTATGGTAGTCTGTGACATTATCAGAGCTGCATCCCCTGTGTAAAGTCTGCACATCCAAAATACTTGTTTTAATCGATTGGCGCGTACACGTATATATCCTACAATACTGTAGGTGTTAGATACTTTTAAGCATATATAACATTTCATATTACGAAGGCAGCAAATATCTAACAAAAAAGTGGCCATGATGCTGATGGTTCACGCAGAGGCTGTGGTCCTGGGCTCAATGAAACAGAGTAAAATAATGTAGATGAGGGCCTCCAGGTGCGCTAACCCTCTAAAACAGTGAAGGCGATAGCAAACTTTTTAGAGACTGATTGCCCAAAACTGCAACCACAAACACACTTATTTATCGCAAAGTGCCCACACGACAGTGGCGTAGCATGGGTTGCCAGCACCCGGGGCAACCCAAAAATTGCGCCCCCCCCCTCAGCCTGTGGGCAAGCCCCTTTTAACAGATAATGTAGTAGATCACTAGCAGTGCTATGTAAAACCACAGATAACACAGTGATAACTCTCTCAGTACAGATAATGTAGTAGATATCACCTGCAGTCCTATGTAACACCACAGATAACACGGTGATAACTCTCTGTGTACAGATAATGTAGTAGATATCATCTGCAGTCCTATGTAACACCACAGATAACACAGTGGTAACTCTCTGAGTACAGATAATGTAGTAGATGTCACCTGCAGTCCTGTGTAACACCTCAGATAACACAGTGATAACTCTCACAGTACAGATAATGTAGTAAATATCATCTACAGTCCTATGTAACACCACAGATAACACAGTGGTAACTCTCTGAGTACAGATAATGTAGTAGATGTCACCTGCAGTCCTATGTAACACCTCAGATAACACAGTGATAACTCTCTCAGTACAGATAATGTAGTAAATATCATCTACAGTCCTATGTAACACCACAGATAACACAGTCATAACTCTCTGTGTACAGATAATGTAGTAGATGGGTGTGAGGCCCCAAAATTCAAAACACGCACAGTGTGACCTGAAGTCTGGGGCCGGATGCGGCAGGGTGGGCCCAATTCTCAATCTCCTCCCCCAACCCTACTGTGAAACAGATATGTGGATGGCCTTTATTATATGCAGCATAATACCGCCCCATACCTGTTACATCCAGTGACATCTCCTGTGATGTAGACTTTCCTCAACGTCTTCATTCAGAGATAAGACCACCATGATACCTTCTTTCAACCGCTTCTCGTCTCTGCAGAGTTTCACAGAAAAAAAAAAATTAGGTTCCTCACTTTACTATCATCCTCCCCTTCCTGGTGTCTCAACACTGTCATCCTGCTGCCCCCAATACTGTGCTAGAGCCAGACAGATAGTCCCCCATTCCCCATAATATTATTCCCCCTGTATATTATAATGGCCCCCTTTGTATTAGTATTATTATTAATGACTCCCTCTGTATTATTATTATTAACGACCCCCTCTGTATTATTATTATAAAGTACCCCTCTTTTTTTAATTAATATAATGGCCCCCACTTTTTTATTAATATAATAGCCCCTCTTTATTATTCATATTATGCCCCCCTCTTTATTATTAATATAATGTCCTTCTCTTTATTATTAATATAATAACCCCTCTTTATTATTAATATAATGTCCTCCTCTTTATTATTAATGTAATGGCCCCACCACCCCCAGATAAGATGGCAGGCAATGCCCATGTGCAGAGATGTCAGCACTGCTGGGAAAGAACTTGTGAAGCAGCCACAGTGTCTGTGACTGGAGCTCATTTTTTATTATGTCTGATCTAAGACATCAACCAGATCCTTGCATCCTGTACTGGACCAGTCTCCATCCTCCGGAGGAACACAGTCTGTGTCTCTGGCCGTGTCTGGACAGTTGACCTGGCCCCAATCTGGTGGAAGAGATAAATCCCTTATACAAACAGGACAAGTCGGAGCTACAAGGGATTTACCTGGCAATCTTCTACTGGCTTCGGCTTGCTCTGGCTCCCGCGCTCCGCACTGTGTTTCCCGCCTGGAAAGTGGGCGGAGCCGGAGGGAGCCAGGCCAGCCTAATGATTGCCACTAGGAGCAGGAGGCGGCGCCAACCATGTATGTTAATAGTGCACTGTTAACTAACCAACCAGTGCGCCCGCCGCGGCCGACCGCACAAATGAATCATCAGGGCCGGGGGGGCGCACTAAACAGCTGCTCTCTGCCTCCTCAGACTCTGGCTGTTGCGCAGGATCCGGCAATTGTCTTCGGCAGAGAGAGCCGCGTCCTGCAAAAATGTACTATTATAAACTTTCAGCCGGCGCCGGAGCGCCCCCCTGCAGTTTGGCGCCCGGGGCAACGGCCCCCCTGGCCCCCCCCCCACGCTACGCCCCTGCGACACGATCATTTACCCTGAATACTACAGTCCAATATAGTATATCTTCCATGTTCCTTATTATTTAGCCATAGTGGCCTGCCTACAGTCAATGTGCTGCCTGTGCCATTCATGGCGTACCCGACGCTGATGAATGGCAGGAAAACAGTAAGGCATATTGGTGCACCATAGACTTTTTCAAGAGTAAGGGTGCCCACAGAGATGGCTCTGAGTGTCACCCTTGGCACCTGTGCAAGGGTTACGCTGACCTTATAACGCATTATGAGTGAGGGCAGCCTAAAAAGCATGATGATATGATGGAGGAGGAAAAGGAGAAGGACGGGAAAATGAAGATTGAACCATATAACCTTTTTGGTGGTGGCAGAGGTGTATGTGAATACAGTATATTCAGTACTTTACAAACAACACATTTAAAGTGCTGGTGGAGTAAAGAAGTCAGGGGCAATCCAGGCCTTGTTAATTTTTTTAAGAGTCAACCTGTCAGCATTTTTAGTTGACAAACAGATGCGCTTAACAGTTATTATGGCCCCAGCAACGCTATATACCCGCTCAGAGAAAACGCTGGTGGCAGGGCATCCCAGCACCTTTGAGGCATAGAGTGCAAGTTTATGCCACGTGTCCAGCTTGGACACCCAATAGTTGTAAGGGACAGAGGGATCACCGAGGATGCTGACACAGTCTGCAATGTACTCCTTCAGAATCTTCCACAATGTTTCCCTCCTTGTGACACTAGGCCACGCCTCAGGTTGAGGGTGCTGGCGGAGTGTCATGAAACTGTCCCAGGCCTTGTAGAGTGTTGTCCTGCCTCTGTTGGAACTGCTGTGTGTCCCCCTCATCTCCCCTCCTGGGTTGACCAAGGAACTACTTACTCTGACACCAGTTCTGTCAGCTGTAAATATTTCACAATGACATTCTGTTCTGTTATTATTATAGTTTTTTGTTAGTATTATAGTTGTTATTATATTTGTTATTATGGTTTATGGTTGTAAAATATGTTATGGTTATTTGGTTATTTAGGAGTTCTTAAAAAGTTCATGCCATTGGTTTAACTCCACTTTTATTTGTTAGGTTTTTAGTTATATTAGTGTATAAGTTTGGGATGTTTGTTGTGCATGTGCTGTATGATTGCCATGTGTTTGAGCTTGCTGAGCTACAAAGCTGCCAACAACCTATGGCCATTATCAGACACAGCCAACCTAGTCCCTTATACCCTGTGCCAGCTCTGTGGCGGTGTGCTTTCTGTCACCCAAGCAAATTAATTTTAGGAGGCCTGTTGCCACATCCCCATGAGAATTAAGAGTTTGCAGTGGAGGAGGAGGAGAAGAAGGGGAGGTTGCTGCCACTAATGTAGGTGGTGGCAGAAATCCTGATGACAGTAGTGTCCTTTCAGTCGTTGGCATCGGTGGCAGCTGTGCCATCCCAGGGTCCGACTCGCTAACAGCCTACACAAGGTTCCGTAACGGAAATGTAGCATCCCTGGCCAAAAGCACTTTTCCATGCGTCCTTTGTTAAGTGGACCTTCCCAATAACTGCGATGGTCAGGGCACGGGTGATGTTACGGGACACACACACAATTGATGGTGTAATGCGGTGACGGCACACCGTGAAAAATTGCGGCGGCTGGGGACTGAGTAATGAAGGACGGCCGCCACCATGAGGCTGAGGAAAGCCTCAGTGTCCACAGGCCTAGATGGTAACATTTCCATGCCTACAAATTTTGAAAGGTGCGCATTTTGTGCTATAGCCTGTGGGTGGGTGGCGAGGTATTGGTGCTTACGATCAAATGTCTGGGGACATCTGTACATTGTGCTTGGACACAGAAAGGGGTGTGCTAGCAGATGGTGCTTGCGAAGGCCCAGCTGCAGGGCGGGAGTCATCCAGGCCTGCGTCTAGGACAGAGGATTGGCCAGCACGTAACACAGGGGAGGAAGAGGAGGCAGTGGTATGACCCACACACACTGATTGTGGAGCCAGGGGTTCGGCCCACCGATTAGGGTGCTGTGATGCAATGTGGAGGATCATGCTGGTGGGGTTGAATTTGTTACTGTTCCCACCCTTACTTAGTTAGCCTCTAGTGTACAGTCTTCCCCCATTATGTTCCCGTGTTTGAGTGTTTATTGTTATGTTTTTAGTAAGTTTATTTATAGGATGTAAAATATGTTATGGTTATTGTTATTTAACCAAATGTGGAGTTCTTATTTAGGTATAGCACAATTACAATTATCAAATTCCAATTCTTTTATTGTCCCCACCTTCCTCAATAAATCCCCAGGAACACCTACCCCTTGTCAAGGGAGATTTGAACAAGGGGGAACAGTTGTGGGTCTGTTTATTGTGGCCCGCCTTCTCCCTTTTGCCACCACACAGCATCTTCAAGCCTGTTGCAGTGCTGTGGATCCCTCCCCCTCCTACTGTCCTCTCTTGGCTTTTCACCTTCCCATGTTGGGTCAGTGATGTCATCGTCCCCCATCTCCAAATCCACTTCCTCACTCTGGTCATCCTCCTGACTTGTGTTGACCTAACAAGACCCTACTTATTGACAAATATGTCTCATCCCCATCATCCACCAAGTGAAACACTAATTGCCATTCCCCCCTGTCATCTTCTTCTGACTTTGGAGGCTTAAGAGTTTGGGGATCAGTGCATAAGATATCCTCATGTCCCTCTTCAGGGAGGTTCAGCTCACCTGCAGGCTCTCACCTACAATTTATTGGGGGGGGGGGGGAAGTCAGCTGACATGGTATATTATTTTCTATGTTTCAGACTTGGAAGGAAACATAATTTGGTTTCCTTCAGTGGTGAATCTTTCACACATGTGTTTTTTTTACAGGATTCTGGTTTTTATATAGTGGCACAGGGGTAAATATTTCAATGTTTTTTTTTTCTAAAATATGTCAGGCTTGACTTCATTTTCTCCTCTCTCCTTTGCAGATGCCTTTTTAGGAGATATTAGACCCTTTCGCATTTGGGGCCTGGAGGAATTACAATTGTATTCCTTTTTTTCATTGTATGTGCCACTTTCTCTAGATCTTTCGTTGGGGTAGACAATAGAATTCCAAGATAGTCAGATAGCAGCTTGTAATTGTGGTTTAGTTCTATAATGTAAAGAGGCAACAAATGCTGACCACCATTCCCTGCTATGTGACGTTCTCTGGAACCCAAAGTAACATTACGAATAGAAATTGGTCATTCTTTCTTGGTAGCCTGTGCTGACCAGGTCAATTAACTTCTTAGGTGGTCAGATCAGCATTGCTCCTAATGTTTTTGAGGGTCACCAGCAGGCCATCAATGATAATTTTTAAAGAGTGTGTATGATACCCTCCTTTATGTGTAATAAAGGGTGCATTGTAGCGCCAGTGCCATGTAATTTTTGGCAGCCCTTTCACTTAGTGCATAGGCTTTATGAGTGTAGGAGTCCCACTACCTGAACAATTGTAGCACCATGTGAATGAGGCCCTCCTTTATGTGATATACAGGATGTATCTCTGCTTCCTTGTAATTTTTGGCAGCACTTACACTGTATATACAATTGAATCTACAGGAAAGAATGTTTCCTAACAATTTTTCCTCCAAAAAGGATTATTTTTTGTGGGGGCGGGGTTTTGTCAGTTATTTTTTCTTTTCTCAGTCTGTCCGGACCTATCGATGAGGCAAGAGACTTGGAGGGCGGGCAAAGGCAGAGACTGGGGAGGAGTAATGTGAAAAGAAGGCAGAGCAGCCTGGGCACCTACACACTGAAATCCTCCCATGGGCACTTGCGAGTGCTCATTTGCATATGAATTCAACGTAGTTTTTCCTAAAAGTCAAAAGAAAAAAACAAAGGTACCATTACAATCCTGTATAGGTGTGCTACAGAGAAATGTAAGCACTGTATATGGCCATATGGAGGTGACAGACTCCCTTTAAAGTGGCGTACAACTTGGACAACAGGGTTCCAAGCAGTGACATTGGTGTCCAAAATGCATCCAGACATGGTCCCCCTGCTGTTCCTGATCGATTTCAGAGGTGTTTCCATCACTTTCAGACCTTTTCCTATGGTCCAGGCACCCCCTCCTTATCTGAGCACTAAAAGGAAACAAACAAGTATAGGGGATATATGTAATAGATTCCCTGTATTTGTATATTTAGAGGGGGGACGATTTAGTAATTGGCAAGAAAAATGCAATAATACTGTATGCATACCACTATAACAAAAAAGAAGCAGTATGAATATTAATCAATTTTTTTCCCTACATTAGACAAATGGGATACATAATATACTATAGCTCTATATGAAATAGGAGCCCTAAGTTTGTATACTGATAGAAAATACCACTTCAAACAATAATGAATTGGTAAGAAAAACACACCAATGCCGCAGCTATACCACAATGAACTATAAATGAGCTGCATTAACAGAAAATAAAGTTATACACTTATGGAAGTATTGATAGATGGATTGTCTAGTTTTATATTTGTTTTTATCTTCACATTTATGTCATACTTTGTATCCAGTTTATATTGAGTATAAACCACCTTTACAATACAATACAATACAAGACCGCTGCCAGTTACCCACTGCATCGGCATACCTGTATCTACCCACCGAAGATTCCCAGACTCGGTACAGGATATACTCACTGAAGAGACGAACAGAGCCTGGATTGCCGACCTCAACTCTGCAACACGTGGGACGCCACGGTATACACAGCAGGTTCGGTGGATCCGGTAAAACAGTGAGTAACTCAAACACTAAACAATAAGAATACAGATAGTGACAGTGGAACAGTCATATCAGTGATTATATACCGCATAATTTTAAGAGTTACTAAAGGATACCCAAGACTAATGGGATTATATAATAACAATGTATAAACTTGTCCTTTGAATCCGGACAGGAGAGCATAAAGATAGGACAGAGAGACAACAAACCAATGGTACTTATCAGGACCAGAAGTCCAAACGACAGTAATATATGAGGTACAATACAGATATTCAAATCTAATAGTGGCTCCATAACAAATATACTTTTACCAACAGTATATCCATCAGTCTGCAATATTATTTTGCAGACAATACAGAAGAGGAAATTGGTACCAAGTGACTATTATACACAAGGGAATTGTACATTCATTGTGATTATCTTACCACATCTATATACAACTATATGGTTGGTGGTGCCACTATTACAGCATGATCACTGCTGGCATAATGGTTTTTGTATTGTAAATTGGGAGCTCTACCTGTATGCATTAGATCCATGATACGCTTAGCTATATTTTTAAGGTTATTTTTAGTGATTTTAGTTTTTTTTTATAGATGTGTTATATACTATTTAAAAAATTCATATTGATATTACAGTCAATCTCCATGTGTAGCCAAAGGTAGGTGTGCCCTACTATTATCTATAATTACTACAATATTTGTGAAGATTCGGTGGATCTTTACAGTAGGTGCACCCACTCCATATTACTGGTGAGTAGGTGAGCCATTTCTAAATACAGAATTTTTTTTTAAATGACCATCATAATATTTTAGATGGAAAATAAAAATATTTTTTTATTTGGCTTTGTACTTGGCACTATTCTGTTTTGGCACTGCTTGAGAACGGTCCCATTGTGTTGATCAAAAAGTAGCTTTTTTATTAATAAACACAAAATAACAAACATGCTGATGACGGGGTTGTATTACTTTATTTTGCTAGTTTCCCCAGTATAGGGGGACCTGTCATCAACATTACGTTGTCCATACTAACAGTAACAGCATAAAGTAGAGACAGGCGAGTTGATTTCAGCAGTCTGTCATTTTAAAGTTAAAAGTAAGTGATTTCCGAGAACCAACATCACAATCATTGTAGACTGGGCCTGGAAAAGAGTCCCGGACACCTGAGAAGAGTCATGGTTATTCATGAATTCCTGCTCTCCCTGCCCACCTGCTGATGATTGACAGTCTTCTGCCTAGTTTTATCCCTTTATCTCTCTGAGAGAAAGGCCAATCATCAGCTGATGGGCAGGAGAGCAGAGGATCATGAATAACCTTGACTCTTCTCCAGTAGATTTGACTCTTTTCAATGCCTGTGCTGCAATGATTATGATGCTGGTTATCAGCAACCACTTAATTTTAGCTCATGAGTTACACACCGCTAAAATTAGAATTTCTGTCACTATTAAATGCTGCCTTCAGTGAGGTCAGCATAAAGTTGATGACAGGTTCTCTTCAACATCTCCCTGCTGCTGCTGTTGTCATCATGATCGTTTGTAGCTATGTGAAGGCCTCACACTACACCATTACCTTTAGCTGATGCAGCTGTCCTGATCAAGAAGCGTTATTATGTGTAGTCCTCATAATATACCATTACCTTTACTGGCTGCTGCTGTCTTGATCAAGCTGAGTTATTATGTGTAGGCCTTATACTTCAAAGTTACCATTACCTGCTGCAGTTGTCCTGATCAACATGAGTTATTATATGTAGTTATGTGTAGGCCTTAGTCTCCACCTTTACTATTGACTGCTGCTCTTGTCCTGATCCTTCAGAGCTATGTGTATGCCTTATATGACAACCATTACCATGAACTGCTGCTGTTGTCCTAATCCTTCAGATTTTTGGGTATAACTATAACTGCTGCTGAGGTCCAGATAATGATGAATTTTCCCCTGGACAAAAGGGTCCTTACAGCAAAGTTAACACTTAAAAATACACAATAACATAACTTTATTATTAAAAAAACAAAACACAAGTATGACCCCCCAAAAACATATATTTAGAAAATATCAACCAAAACAATGTTGCTCTACGGCAGTTTTAACAGGAGCTCCTGTAGGTCTGTTAATTCTTACAGTTCTGTCCGTAGCCCCTCCTCCAGCTGCTGTAGTTATTGGTTATAACACTGCAGCCGCGCCATTATGTCAGTAACGGCTTTTTTATTTTGCCTCATGGTTTTACTTTTTTTTTTTTTTTTAATCATTACTGTAATAAAAAATAAATAAATACATTTTTAACTGCAAATTACAAGGAAATTAATGCATTTTGTAGTATTTGCCTAATCAATGCCAATTAATATCGCAATTAGTTAGTTAGCAATATTGATTATAATTATACAGTTCATTAGTCTATGATAGTTCAGTAGTGTCTAATATTATTAATTTACTTAGTTAATGGTTTGTCAGTAGATTAAAGAGTTTGTTTGCAGGGTTGTTCTTTTCTTTTACTGTAGTTTGTATAGTTACAAATATAGTTGCACACAGTATATGTGGTGTTGCTGTATTTGCATGGAAATGGGGAACTAAATCTGTAGTGTATTTACTCCAGTTACCCCTTGTGAAATTTAATAATGTGTTTTGATAGAAACTTTTTCAGCATTTTTCTTTTTTTTTTGTTAAAAGCATTTACAAATTTAGTGAAATGCCTGATGGGTCAAAGTACTCAGCTCACAGCTTTAATTATTCCTTGAGGAGTGTCATTTCCTGAATGGGGTCACTTTTTATGGTTTTCCACCCTTGGGGTACCTCTGGGTGTCTTTACATGCGACCTAGCCGATTACCATTTGAGCTAAACATTCTCTCCTAACGCCATATGTTGCACCTTCCACTCTGAAGCCTGCTGTGCGTACATACTTCAGTTATTTTGTACATATGTGGCATTTTTGTAAACCCCAGATTCAGGGTAATAGATTTAGAGTTTAGTTTTGCTGTCAACACTTGATGACTTGAACAAAAAATTGCTAAGAATCTAAATTACGCTATAAAAAACTAAATTTTAGAATTTTATTTCCTTTTTCACTGACTTCTTGTTAGTAATGTTAAGGGTTAACACTGTTTGCAAACTCAGATTTCAATAGTTTGAGGGGCATAATTTAAAAAATTGGGTATTTTATGGGTCATTTATACTATTTAAGGGCCAGAAAAATACTTATGGCCTTGACAGGAGGGTAAAAAATGAAATGGGTTAGAAAGGGTTAATTGTTTACTATATGTTACACTTAGAGATTTAGTTTGCTGTGTAAACAGAATTACCCTCCTGGCGTGGGGTGATAACCTCCTCCTCTTCATCAGCTGTACATGTGGTGGTGGAAACTGGCGGATGGGAGGTTTCTGCCACCACCTCCACAACTTCACTCACTTCTGGTGGGAGAGGAGCATCCTGCTGCCCAGAGGGTCCAGGCTGCTCTCCGTTCTCGTCTTCCTACTCCTCCTCCGAGACCTCCACCGCCGGTAGAGCCCATTTAGCTCCGCGGCGGACGGTGGGAAGGGAAACATCTGTAATAACACAATATTTAGAATTGTGAAAAAAAATAATAATACTAATTATTACATTCGGGATGTATGTAATGTCATCATGGATGGGGCCTTTTACTAGAATATAGAATATTGCTTTCACTTTATGCATATATACACACCAACACACAAACCAGTATATATATAGTTTGACAAAGGCTCCATTGAGAGAGCTGAAATGCTGCATTGCTGTTGGGTGTAATAAAATCTACCTTTTTCACCAAAAGACCGGAGTGCTGCCCTCATTTCACCAATTATATATATTTGTGGTCGGATCAGCTATCAGAAAGGTCAACCTAACCCTATCTACAACAGGCAGTGGAGTTATGCCATAACTGCCGTGGTAGGGCAGCCTAAAGGGGGCCACCCTAATGTGAAGTGACTGTAAGAGGGTGTGGGTGGGTGGGTGGGTGAAATCAGCTGAATCAGCATCAGCCTGGGCCCACAGGTGCCTATAAACAGCCTAGTAATCAGCCAGCCTGGGCCCACAGGTGCGTATAATTAGCCTTGTAATTAGCCTCCCCTCCCACAAATGCAGCAATATATTTGCTTAATACATATATAATTTTACATATATATATATATATATATATATATATATATATATATATATATATATATACTGTATGCATGTGTTAAATATGCAAAATCAGCACGTTGCATCGTACATCTATACCTTTATGTGCTTTATGTGTGTATAAATATATATACACTTACAGCCAGGTAGAGATATATGATGTAAACGGCTGATTTGCTACACATCACACCATGTTCTGCTAAGTAATCATTAGTAAATGCATGAAATACTTATTTGCATTTCTATATATATACCTTACAGAGTGTTGTCGAAAGATACAATTTTAATGTAAGCATTGCATGCAAAAGTAATTTAAGCATTGTACCTGGGATTTTTTTTTATATCAGATCTCTTTAATTCGCTTACTGTGCCTCCTTTTAATATCGGACAATTGTTTCACAATGGCCTCCTTATGGTAGGTGGTATCAAATTTCCTCCATAGTTCATTGCGGATCCCACGCACAATGTGGCGTTTCTTCTCATGGGAACTGGTATCATTGTAGCCTCGCTCCAACATGCGCTGCAGGATAAAGATGCAAGCATATAATCCCAAATTTTTCACAGACAAGGATTGAAAAAGAATTCAACAGGAACACAATAAAAAATGTTTTAGTCTTTAAAAGTAAAATATTTGATTTAGGGGTTCTGCACATGAACGTGTGCAGGCTGTTCCAAGCACTGAGGACCACAATTGCGGTCCACAATGCACAGACAACATCCATGTGTCTGCTGCAGAGAGATCCCAGACCCATTCACTTGAAAGGGTCCATGATCTGTCCAATCCGAAAATAAGTAGTGCATGCACTACTATTTTGTGGTTCAGAGGCACAGCCAGAAACACCACAGAAGCACTCAGAGGTGCTTCCATGGGGTTCCACTCCGTGCGTCCTCACTTCTCAACACATCTCCTGGATCGCTGGCCCATTGAAGTGAATTAGTCTGTGATCCGTGATGCAGCTTGAACACGACCGCTGGCCGTGTATTGCGGACCCGTTGTGTGCGGCCCGCAATACGGCCACAGGCGGCACACGTTAAGAATGTTACCATTAGAAGATGGGATTGTATTGCTTTTGTATGTGTGTGGGGTCTGATCAATCAGATATTGGCCAGCTGAGTATATGTACCTGACTAGTGAGATGACGGTACGCTATGGGGTGTACAGCTGTTTCGCCTCCCCGTGGTGCACCCTGGGTAACGCTAAATGAAACAGCAAATTATGGCGGTCGATGAAAGAAATAAAGTTTCTCCTGATCAACTGTACAAAAACTTAAATCTATAGACTATGTACAGTAAGTGTGTTATATATAGTAGGTGCTATATAGTGTATGATATTATATAGTGTGTGGAAGGAGAATTGGTTCCCAATGTGAATGCTACAGAAATAGTGCTGTGATGTCCCCAAAATACTAAGTTCACCAATCAGTATTATGTTTTTGTCACTTGTCATGTCAGACCTGATTAAAGGTGAAGTTGGATGTATTGGGATAAAATATTCCAATTATGTGTATTTTAGCTTGGAAATTTAATGTAAAACTGTACTGTAATGTACAATTACTTACAGTGATCAGTAGTTCTTCCTCAACGGGTATAAAATTGCTGCCAATCATCTTCTTATTTTCTTGGAGTTAGAAATATCGTGTTCATTCGTGCATTCGTACGTACGTGCGTGTGTGCGTGCATAATAGCGCAATCACAATGGAGATTTTCACAATTCGCATAAATTCACAATGATGTGTACTATGTAAAAATAAATGTGATCATCCCTCCCTGCTTTTTTTAATTCTCTTAAACTGGTGTAATGTGCATGTATCATATTCGCGCATGTGCAGTATTGTCAATAGTTATATAATTATATATATCAAAAATATTTTTAATACAATACAATCATGCGGTGTTAGGCTTAATTCGCAAAATATATATTTTTAACTTTATTTTATATTTTATTATTTTGCCAAAGTTGTGTTTGGGGCAGCCCCGTTGTGGTTCTCAATTTAGCAAGGTGGAGTCCGCATGTGGCCTTCCCTTGTCATGATGTCTTGTGCAGTTAACATGGTACCGGACTGATTGATGAAACTAATAAAAGTTAAAATTTGTATTATTTTATTTTTGGTTAACATACGGATTTTGGTTCGAACATGTTGTCGTCTCTCTTCCTGGAAAGGATGCATGACTTTCGTGTTGACCTCTCTACATGGTTGGCATTATACTCATCATTGTGCTAATCTGGTTTTGTGAATGGAGCGTTATTTCCACATGTAGATATTGATATATACATTTATAATTTTTGCTAATTCTTGACAAATATGTAATAATAATTTGCACATATTATAAAAAAACAAAACACATTACTCTGTGTAATATATAAAGTTCTTGAATACATGTCACCATTTTGCAAGTAATTCTACTCATTTCCGTGGTTGCGATCATGTGACCGCTTCGACATGATGCGTTTGTGGCTAAACTTGCGCTTAATTTATGGTGTGAACACGTTATTTTTTATGATGTGAACGCCTTGTGTTTGGATACTTGCTACCTTTGTGCGTTCCACATTTGATTTTAACACGTACTTGCATCACAACCTAGTTTATGTAAGGGGGAAGCTATGCTCCGACATGCACTTTTAACAAAACAGGATGCTATAGCTGGTTAGTTCTTAGCTCACTCCATTATGTTTTTAATCAGAAAACTTTTTTTATAAACTGGGAGAAATTTTTTAAAATTGATATTCGGTTCAAAGATGAACCTATTATATACCCGGACTACTCAAAATGGGTGCTGGGTGGGTTTGGGTGGGCAGATGGGGTCTCGGTGGTCGCTATAGCGTTCTCTCTCTCTTTTCCCCTCCTTCTACCCACCTCCGTGGTGAGTCCTGAAGGTGATATTATCATATAAGAAAGTACATGAATAGAATATTAACATGGAACATACGTGGAATGGCCGAGAGGGCTAAGTGGGTGGTCATATTTGATGTAGTTGCGAGACATCTTCCCGCAATAAGTATATTTCTAGAAACACATTTTACAGATGAGAACATCAACTATGCAAAAAGGAAATGGGCAGAATATGACTACCATGCTTGCTGCTCAGCGTATTCCCAGGGTGTTAGTGTCTATGTCCATAGAATTATGGATTATACTCCAATTGCCCATAGAATTGATAGAGAAGTTAGATTTGTTTTCTTGCTTTGCCATCTAAATGGCACTGCCTGTATATTGGAATTTGTTTATGTCCCCCCTCCCTTCTCTCTGTGTGTTATGTCATACCTGGCGGACTTTATTGGCAACATAGCACGATGTCTATTTCTGGCAATTGGAGACTTTAATGATGTTATGGATTTGAAGAAAAACAGATACTCTAAGGATCATCCCTATAAAGTAGATAGGGATAAATTAACATCACTAAGAAGAGTTTCCCGGGAAATGGCATTGACAGACATCTGGCGATACCTATATGGGGAAAAAAAAGTATTCTCTTGTTTTAGCTGGGCCAACACCGTTATGTCCAGAATAGATTTAGCCTTAGCTTACCCTGATCTCTTAGACTGTGTAACAAAAATGAAGTATGAAACTCATACGATATCCGACCACTCCCCAATGGTAGTCACGATAAAAAATGTGGAATGTCAAAAAGAAAACAAGGAGCTTCAGATTAAATCCCCACTGGATCAAAATATGAAACTCATACGATATCCGACCACTCCCCAATGGTAGTCACGATAAAAAATTTGGAATGTCAAAAAGAAAACAAGGAGCTTCAGATTAAATCCCCACTGGATCAAGTTGACTAAGGATCAGGAAAATATAACAAGGGAGATCCGGGAATTCTGGCTATTGAACGCTCCATCTGCCCCCATGCATAGTATGGGACTCCTTTAAAGCGTTCCTACGCGGAGTGTACATAGCCAAAATAATCTTATTGCAAAAAAGGGTAAGGATGAGAGAGAGATCGGTGCATACTGCCCGATTTCTCTCCTAAATACAGACTATAAAATCTGTGCAAAAATATTCGCTAACAGACTAAAGGGAGTTATCGATAGGTTAATCCACCCTGAGCAGACTGGATTTATACCCAAAAGATTGGTACAAACTAGTATACAAAGAGCTTTTTTAAATATGCAGGTTGAGCAGGGGGGTTCCCGCTCCATCCTGTCATTAGACGCCGAGAAGGCATTTGACAGGGTGGAGTGGGAATATCTCTGGAAAGTAATGTATAGGATGAATATGGGTAAATATTTTATTAAATGGGTCCAGATCCTATACAATGACCCCAAGGCCAAAATTAACATCAACTGAGTATGTTCAGAGCAAATGGAGCTGCATAGAGGAACTAGACAGGGATGCCCCCTCTCTCCCTTATTGTTTGCTTAATTTATACAGGGTGGACCATTTATATGGATACACCTTAATAAAATGGGAATTGTTGGTGATATTAACTTCCTGTTTGTGGCACATTAATATATGCGAGGGGGAAAACTTTTCAAGATGGGTGGTGACCATGGCGGCCATTTTGAAGTCGGACATTTTGAATCCACCTTTTGTTTTTTCAATAGGAAGAGGGTCATGTGACACATCAAACTTATTGGGAATTTCACAAGGAAAACAATGGTGTGCTTGGTTTTAACATAAATTTATGCTTTCATGAGTTATTTACAAGTTTATGACCACTGATAAAATCTGTTCAATGTGCTGCCCATTGTGTTGGATTGTCAATGCAACCCTCTTCTCCCACTCTTCACACACTGATAGCAACACCTCAGGAGAAATGCTAGCACAGGATTCCAGTATCCGTAGTTTCAGGTGCTGCACATCTCGTATCTTCACAGCATAGACAATTGCCTTCAGATGACCCCAAAGATAAAAGTCTAAGGGGGTCAGATCGGGAGACCTTGGGGGCCATTCAACTGGCCCACAATGACCAATCCACTTTCCAGGAAACTGTTCATGTAGGAATGCTCGGACCTGACACCCATAATGTGGTGGTGCACCATCTTGCTGGAAAAACTCAGGGAACGTGCCAGCTTCAGTGCATAAAGAGGGAAACACATCATCATGTAGCAATTTCGCATATCCAATGGCCTTGAGGTTTCGATTGATGAAGAATGGCCCCACTATCTTTGTACCCCATATACCACACCATACCATCAATTTTTTGGTTCCAACAGTCTTGGAGGGATTTATCCAATGTAGGTTAGTGTCAGACCAATAGCAGTGGTTTTGTTTGTTAACTTCACCATTCACATAAAAGTTTGCCTCATCACTGAACAAAATCTTCTGCGTAAACTGAGGGTCCTGTTCCAATTTTTGTTTTGCCCATTCTGCAAATTCAGTGCGCTGATCTGGGTAATCCTCGTTGAGATGCTGCAGTAGCTGGAGTTTGTAAGGGTGCCATTTGAAAGTAGCTAATATGCGCCGAAGGGATGTTCGACTAATGCCACTCTCCAGTGACATGCGGCGAGTGCTACGCTGTGGGCTCTTGCTGAATGAAGCTAGGACAGCCACTGATCTTTCTTCATTAGTGACAGATTTCATGTGTCCACATTTTTGCAAATCCAACACTGAACCAGTTTCACGAAACTTAGCAAGCAGTTTGCTAACTGTAGCATGGGAGATGGGTGGTCTCGTAGGCTATCTTGCATTGAAATCTGCTGCAATGACCCTTTTACTGCGTTCACCAGACATCAACACAATTTCTATCCGCTCCGCACGTGTTAACCTCTGCGACATGTCAATGGCTGTAAGCAAAGAGAAACTTGTAAATAACTCATGAAATAATAAAGTTACGTTAAAAGCAGATCATTGTTTTTCGAAGATCATTGTTTTTCCTGTGAAATTCCCAATAAGTTTGATGTGTCACATTACCCTCTTCCTATTGAAAAAACTAAAGTTGGATTCAAAATGGCCAACTTCAAAATGGCCGCCATGGTCACCACCCATCTTGAAAAGTTTCCCCCCTCACATATACTAAGGTGCCACAAACAGGAAGTTAATATCACCAACCATTCCCTTTTGATTAAGGTGTATCCATATAAATGGCCCACCCTGTAGAACCACTGGCAGCTAAAATAAGAGCGGATGAGGGGATTTCCGGTTTTGGTATGAAGAGGACCTCTGATAAGATAAGTATTTATGCAGACGACATTCTGATCTTCCTGGAGAACCCAATATTGCAGCTGCAATAGCTCATGGAACTAATAAATAAGTTTAGCAATATCTCGGGATATAAAGTCAACTTGGCAAAATCAGTATTGCTACCACTCGATCAGGAAAACCCACCGAATTCCCTAGGAATTGAGGTATTAAAAACTACGGAATCTATGGAATATCTGGGTATAAAGTAAAGTGCAAGCATACTAGATTTTGTGAGATTGAATTTCACCCCCCTGTTGACTAGATGTAAAAGCAAAATTGGTGATTGGCAGAAGTTATCTATTGGACAGGCGGACACAATCGCATTAATAAAAATGATTTTGCTTCCCCAGAATGTGTATATATTGGCGGCCTGTCCAGTTTGAAAAGAGGATTGTTTCTTCAACCATTTGGAACGACTGCTGAATGACTTAATCTGGGGAAGAAAAAGGGTAAAACTTAAGCAAAAATATCTCTGGTTAGCGGAGGAAGACGGAGGACTATCGGTCCCTTTGTTTAGGGATATTATCTGGCCTCTCAAGTCCAGGTTTTAACGGCCCAAAATACGATATACTTAGCATATTGGAGATGGGATTTATTAAAAACAAAGGGAAAAATGCCCAATATGTTGAATGGTGGACCTGTCTTGGGGAAAGATAAAAAAAAATTGGGGAATCTTGAACACTTCAAATCTCTTACCTGTGTGGTGTAATGGTAATATTGCAGAATTCTAGTTAATCACTGACTATAAATACTGGGTAAGTATTATTTATGTATCACAGTTAGTAAAGAATGGGAGAATAAGAGCACTAATAGAATTTTGTCCTGGAATAAATATAGACTTAATGAGCCAGTATCGGTATCACCAATTAAAACACGCATTTGAAGCGACACAAAATAGGGAATATTTTATTACAACAAAACACACATTTCTAGATTTTTGTCACAATCACATGACATCAAGGGTGACCATCTCTCAGGTGTATAGGATAATAAGGAAGGGAATGGGGAAAATATTAAAGTTCAACAGCGAGGAAAAATGGGCAAAAGATATAGGATCAAACACAATTGAATGGGGTAATATATACAAATATAAAAAAGACAAAGATATCTAGCAATTTTAGGATCATCTATTTTAATATTATCCACAGAATATATTTGACTCCAATGTTGCTTAGTAAGATCTATAAAAAACGAGAATCAAAATGTTGGAAATGTAGAGAAGAGTCCGCTGACTATATCCATATGATATGGACCTGTTCAAGCATGCAATCTTATTGGCGAGAGGTCTTTGATTTCCTGATTGTGCAGAGTCCATAATATCCCTTCCATATAAACCAGAAGTGGACGTGTTAGGCTGTTTTCCATCACTAATTAGGGAAAATGAGAAGTAAAGGGTCTGGACAAGAGGCCTTATGGCGGAAAAAGTTATCATCGCAAGAGAGTGGAGAGCAAAAAGAGCACCTAGCATTAGGGAATGGAAAAACCTTTTGGCAAGGATTAAGAGATATGAAGCACTTGCGGTGGGCGCTGTATCAGTGCCGTTGCCGCCCTTAGCGGGGGTGGGACGAGAGGGGGAGAGATTGGAGCGACCATTGGCGACGTCCACCGGGATGACCATCATGGGGGGGGATATGGGGGATAAGTTTGGACAGACAGTGTGGGGATCTGAGTCTAATGAAATATGGAATTGAACAGGGAGTGTATGAATTTTCCAAAACAGCTTATGACTATGTATTAGATCTACGTTTAACTTTCTGTTCAATGTGATATATAATTAATTATATCTGCTATGTTGACAGAATCTGTATTGATGTACTCAGATTCGGTAATGTCATTTTTTTTTTTTTTTTACTCTGTGTTATAAAGGAAAAAACTGAATAAAAAAAAAAAAAAAAAAAGTCCAATTGGATTAAAAAGTCGATTTTTTTGTAATACATAGGGCAGTGGGACATTCTTGGTAAAACTTCCCTACTGCAAAATAAGAACATGCTGCTGTCTGTTCCTGCTGAGTTAGGACGAGTTATGTGTAGGACTTAAACTACACTGTAAACTTAAAATCTCCCTGCTGCTGCTGCTGTTGTTATCATGAACCTTTGTAGCTAGCTATGTGAATACCTTATACTACACTGTTACCTTTACCTGCTGCTGCTGTCCTGATCAAGCTGAGTTATTATGTGTAGGGCTAAAACTACCCAATTACCTTTACCAACTGCTGTTGTCCTGATCAAGCCGAGCTATTATGTGTAGGCCTCATACAACACCATTACCTTTACCTGCTGCTGCAACTGTATGTCCGAAGCCTGATGAGTTTTACCCTGCACCAAAGGGCCATTACTAAAGTTGCAACACTGAGAGGCATTGACAATTTGCAAGAAGAGTTTGCTTCTCACCAAGCAAGCACTCTTTGGGGTAGATGAGGGGGAGGGTGCCAGAGAGGAGGCTGAGGAAAGTGAGGTAGTTAGCTGGGTAACAGTTAGAAAGCAGGGTAGAGGGAAAATTGCCAGGGAGGCTAGCTCTGATCTGACTCACCCCAACAAGTTTGCATGTTGGGCAGATGAGGGGGATGTCAGTCCAGGGAAGGCACTGCTGCAGCCGGACACTTCCTCTGCCAGTCAGGGGAATGTCAGCTCCAGTAAGCAGGGGAACAGGATAGCAGGGCAGGACAGACAGGTGCTGGTAGTGGGAGACTCCATTATTAGGGGAATAGATAGGGCAATCTGTTACAAAGACCTTGATCGCCGAACAGTAAGCTGTCTTCCTGGCGCTAGAGTTCGGCGGATTGGGTTGACAGATTACTGGGAGGGACTGGACAAGATCCAGCGGTCATCGTCCATATCGTAACCAATGACAAAGTTAGAGGTAGGTGGAGAGTCCTTAAAAATTATTTCAGGGATTTAGGTCAAAAGCTTAGGACAAGGACCTCAAAGGTAGTATTTTCTGAAATACTACCTGTACCACGGGCCACATAAGAAAGCCTGCGGGAGATTGTGGAGATTAACAAGTGGCTCAAAAGCTGGTGTAGGAAGGAGGGGTTTGGGTTCCTGGAGAACTGGGCCGACTTCTCCATCGGCTACAGGCTCTATCGTAGGGGCGAGCTGCACCTCAATGGGGAAGGGGCAGCTGTGTTGGGGAGAAAGATGGCTAGAAGGTTGGAGAAGTGTTTAAACTAGGGATGGGGGGATTACATTATAGGAGGGGAAGATAGTGCAGCTAGAGACTGGGGGCAAGGTAGTGGGACTGGGGGGAGAAATGGAAGGAGGGACTAGAACAGTTCAGAAGGAAAAGTGTAGGGTAAAAAAAAAAAATATATATATAAACCTCTCAAATGTATGTATAAATGTTCCTGAGGCTCACCTGTCGGTCAGTATGGATAGAGGTGCTCAATCACCAGTACACCTAAAACCGTGGGGGTATATTAAATTAGGCTACTTTCACACTTGCGTTCAGAGCGGATCCGTCTGGTGTCTGCACAGACGGATCCACTCCTATAATGCAGACTATGGGATCCGTTCAGAACGGATCTGTCTGCATTATAGTTTAGAAAAAATTCTAAGTGTGAAAGTTGCTCAGACGGATCCGTCCAGACTTTACATTGAAAGTCAATTGGGGAAGGATCCGTTTGAAATTGAGCCATATTGCGTCAACTTCAAACGGATCCGTCCCCATTGACTTACATTTTAAGTCTGGATGGATCCGTTTGCCTCCGTACGGCCAGTTGGACACCCGAACGCTGCAAGCAGCGTTCGGGTGTCCGCCTGCTGAGTGGAGCGGAGGACAAACGGTGCCAGACTGATGCATTCTGAGCGGATCCGCATCCACTCAGAATGCATTAGGGCAGTACGGATGCGTTCTGGGCCGCTTGTGAGAGCCTTTAAACGGAACTCTTTGTGTGAAAGTAGCCTTAGAAAAAAGAATTGTGATGGCACACTCGCATTTGGTTCAAATTAAAAGTATTTAATGTTCTTAGTTAAAATATTTGATTGAGATATTATCTGTTTAGGTATAGATCATTAAAAAATAATACGAAAAAAATTATAAAAAATGAAGAATGATGAGATAAAAATATAAAAAAATATAAATGTATATATATATATATATATATATATATATATAGTAGGATGGAGTGACAACTCGAGATGTTATTTGGTATAAAGTCTGTTGGATAAAGGTGTATATTCCAATGAATGATATTGGACAAAATCTAGGTGTCCCTAGGATTGGGACTAGTGTCCAGAATGTTCAAAGAGTTTGTTCAATAGGTCCTGGAATATAAAATCACTTAGGCCGAACAGTATATGTTGATTCACTTCTGTGAGGAAGTGGTGTTCTTGAAAGGTGTGCAAAATATTTGCATAAAAGATCCAATATATTACAAACCGGATTCCAAAAAAGTAGGGACACTATACAAATCGTGAATAAAAACTGAATGCAATGATGTGGAGATGGCAAATGTCAATATTTTATTTGTAATAGAACGTAGATGACAGATCAAACGTTTAATCCGAGCAAATGTATCATTTTAAAGGAAAAATACGTTGATTCAAAATTTCACGGTGTCAACTAATCCCAAAAAGGTTGGGACAAGTAGCAATAAGAGGCTGGAAAAAGTAAATTTGAGCATAACGAAGAGCTGGAAAACCAATTAACACTAATTAGGTCAATTGGCAACATGATTGGGTATAAAAAGAGCTTCTCTTAGTGGCAGTGTCTCTCAGAAGCCAAGATGGGTAGAGGATCACCAATTCCCACAATGTTGCGCAGAAAGATAGTGGAGCAATATCAGAAAGGTGTTACCCAGCGAAAAATTGCAAAGACTTTGCATCTATCATCATCAACTGTGCATAACATCATCCGAAGATTCAGAGAATCTGGAACAATCTCTGTGCGTAAGGGTCAAGGCCGTAAAACCATACTGGATGCCCGTGATCTCTGGGCCCGACACTGCACCACAAACAGGAATGCTACTGTAAAGGAAATCACAGAATGGGCTCAGGAATACTTCCAGAAACCATTGTCAGTGAACACAATCCACCGTGCCATCCGCCGTTGCCAGCTGAAACTCTACAGTGCAAAGAAGAAGCCATTTGTAAGCAAGATCCACAAGCTCAGGCGTTTTCACTGGGCCAGGGATCATTTAAAATGGAGTGTGGCAAAATGGAAGACTGTTCTGTGGTCAGACGAGTCACGATTCGAAGTTCTTTTTGGAAATCTGGGACGCCATGTCATCCGGACCAAAGAGGACAAGGACAACCCAAGTTGTTATCAACGCTCAGTTCAGAAGCCTGCATCTCTGATGGTATGGGGTTGCATGAGTGCGTGTGGCATGGGCAGCTTGCATGTCTGGAAAGGCACCATCAATGCAGAAAAATATATTCAGGTTCTAGAACATCATATCATCTCTTTCAGGGAAGACCCTGCATTTTTTAACAATATAATGCCAGACCACATTCTGCATTAATCATAACATCATGGCTGCGTAGGAGAAGGATCCGGGTACTGAAATGGCCAGTCTGCAGTCCAGATCTTTCACCTATAGAGAACATTTGGCGCATAGTAAAGAGGAAGTTGCAACAAAGAAGGCCCAAGACGATTGAACAGTTAGAGGCCTGTATTAGACAAGAATGGGAGAGCATTCCTATTTCTAAACTTGAGAAACTGGTCTCCTCGGTCCCCAGACGTCTGTTGAGTGTTGTAAGAAGAAGGGGAGATGCCACACAGTGGTGAAAATGGCCTTGTCCCAACTTTTTGGGGATTTGTTGACACCATGAAATTCTGATTCAACATATTTTTCCCTTAAAATGGTACATTTTCTCAGTTTAAACTTTTATTCCGTGATTTATGTTCTATTCTGAATAAAATATGAGAAGTTGGCACCTCCACATCATTGCATTCAGTATTTATTCACGATTTGTATAGTATCCCAACTTTTTTGGAATCCGGTTTGTATAGATCAAAAAGCCGTGCAAAAAATTGGAACTTGAAGAGGTGCTCAGTTGAATAAAATATGTTGTGCACAACAAAAAAGTATTTGGTTAGCATACAAGTGTTCTTAAAAACTGTGAAACATATACCATATAGGTAGTCTTCATATACTGAAACACTGTAGAATAGCTGCTGGTGTGGGTACAGCAGTATTAAGTCTTGTATTCACCGGGTTTTCAAGCGTTAGAACACCCGCCTTTTGAAGAGAGAGCGACTCTCCTGGCAGGTTTCTAATTCACTTGAAGTTAGATGCAGACTTTCCCGATATTATTATTTCATATAGCTGTTATTGTTGGCAAAGTATATACAGTACAGACCAAAAGTTTGGACACACCTTCTCATTCAAAGAGTTTTCTTTATTTTCATGACTATGAAAATTGTAGATTCACACTGAAGGCATCAAAACTATGAATTAACACATGTGGAATTATATACATAACAAAAAAGTGTGAAACAACTCAAAATATGTCCTATTCTAGGTTCTTCAAAGTAGCCACCTTTTGCTTTGATTACTGCTTTGCACACTCTTGGCATTCTCTTGTTGAGCTTCAAGAGGTAGTCACCTGAAATGGTTTTCACTTCACAGGTGTGCCCTGTCAGGTTTAATAAGTGGTATTTCTTGCCTTATAAATGGGGTTGGGACCATCAGTTGCCTTGTGGAGAAGTCAGGTGGATACACAGCTGATAGTCCTACTGAATAGACTGTTAGACTGAATAGACTGTTAAAACCTTTGGTCTGTACTGTATGTAATGTAATGATGGATGGGTCCTTTTACTGGAATACAGAATGATGATTGCAGTTTATGTATATACACATCTCTATGCTTATAACACCCAAAACACCCAACTATACACTTCATCCCCTGACATCACCCCTGCTTTAATCCAAAACACCAGCAATTGACTGGCAGTGGGCTCTAACATCATGTCCTCTCTGTATCTAAAACTGAACTTCTTGTCTTTCCCTCCTCTCCTAACCCACCTAAATGTCATATTTCAATTTGGGTATGCAGCACTATCAGAACTGTGGTGCAACACTGTGGCTGACTTTGGGCCACATTTGACTGATCTTTCCCTTCTTACACATATTTAATCAATTACATGATCTTGTCGTCTGCACCTAAACAATTTCGCCAGAATCCACCCTTTTCTTACGCTGGAAACCGCAAAAACTGTGGTTGCTGCCTTGATTCATTCTTGTCTAGGATACTGCAACGCATTACTTATCAGTCTCCCTCTTTCTAAACTCTCCCCCCAGTCTGTCCTAAATGCTGCAGCCAGGCTCATCTATCAATCCAACCGCTGCACTGATGCTACTAGCCTGTGCCAGTCAATTCAATGGGTGCCCAGCCATACAGTTCAAACTTCTCACCCTCAACTAAAAAGTTCTCCACAGTGATGCACCTCCATACATCTCCTCCCTCATCTCCATCTACCACATTACTCATGCTCTCCATTCTATTAGCGACCAAAGATTATTAACCTACTTAATTCGTATCTGTCTCTCCCGTCTTCAAGACTTTTCTAGAGCTGCACCTACTCTATGGAATACTCTGCCCCGGAATATCAGATCAATTCACAAATTCTACACCTTCAAACATGCATTAAAGGGATTCTGTCACCAGGTTTCACCCCTGTCAGCTAAACATATGCTGATGTTCGGGGCCTCATCAGGATTCCTAATGTGGGCTTCTAAATGTGATCCGTAGCCTAATTTTGCTAAAAAAATGATTTTACTAACCTGTCACTCAAAGAAATAAGGTGACCAAGGGGATGTCAAGGGATGCAAGGTGCCGGCCGCACCCACCGCCGTTCGTGCCCAGCGCCGCCTTTCCAGACTTCTGCACTGCCTCCTAATCCTCTGTGCCGCCTCTCGCTCTCCCTCCCCCCTCCTCCTGCTGTAAGATCTCGCGCGTGCGCACAGGGCTCTGTCTGATGCGCCCGTGCAGACTTCTCGATTTGGCTTCTTAAAGCGAAGTGTGCATGCGCCGGCACTTCGCTCAACCCAGGTATGACTTGCACTCTGGCGCCAGCCTCTCAGAGCCCTTACAGCAGGAGGAGGGGGAGGAAGGGAGAGCGAGAGGCGGCGCAGAGGATTAGGAGCCGGTGCAGAAGTCTGGAAAGGCGGCGCTGGGCACGAACGGTGGTGGGTGCAGCCGGCATCTTGCATCCCTTGACATCCCCTTGGGCACCTTATTTCTTTGAGTGACAGGTTAGTAAAACCTGTTTTTTTTTTTTAGCAAAATAAGGCTACGGATCACATTTAGAAGCCCACATTAGGAATCCTGATGAGGTCCTGAACATCAGCATATGTTTAGCTGACAGGGGTGAAACCTGGTGACAGAATCCTTTTAAAAACACATATTTTTAGGCTGGCTTACCAAGCTACTTAAAATGAATTTTCCACAAATAAACCTGTCTCCCACCAAGTGCTCTGGCCTTAAGTCGATCCTCTAGCAGTCCCAAGCCCTAAGCAGATCGGCAGCATCACTCCTGTAAGTTTGAAAATGGCTCAAATTCTATTATCACAATCAACTACCTTATGTGTCACCCGCCCATTCCTCATAGATTGTAAGTTCTTGTGAGCTGGGTCCTGACGCCTTGTGTTTCTGTTGTATACTAGCCAGATACTTTTGTTTTGTACATGAACACTATTAATGTGTAAAGCACCGCTGAATATGGTGGCACTATATTAGTATTATTATTATACACACATATATATATATATATATATATAGATATATATATATATATATATGTGTGTGTGTGTGTGTAAAATGTACAAAATCAGCCGGTTACATCATATATCAGTACCTTGCTGGGTGTATCAATATATATATATATATATATATATATATATACTCATGGCGATGTACAGATGTATGATGTAACCTGCTGATTTGCTACGTGTCACACCAAGTAATCATTTGTAAAGGAATGAAATACTTATTTTCCTAAATGTATATATAGATTACAGAGTGTAGGCAACAGATATGAAAGTACGGTAATGTAAGCATTGTACCTGGGCATGTGCGATCACGGATCTCTTTGATTAACTTCGGGTTCCTCCGCTTCAGATCCGACCATTTTTTTATGACGGACTCTTTATTGTGCGTTACACCGAACTTCCGTTTGAGGTCGGAACGGATCTCCATCACAATCCGCTGCTTCTCAGCCTGTTTACAGGTCCAGTCGTAGCGCTGCTCCAACATATGCTGCAGGATAAAGATGCAAGCATATAATCCCATATGTAAACTGTTGTAATTCCTACACCGTTCACCTGATTTGGATGTAAATTTAAATTAAAAGCTGAGAGTCTGCAGTTAAAGCGCATCTTGTTAGTTTCATTTCAAATCCATTGTGGTGGTGTATAGAGCCAAAAATGTCAGAATTGTGTCGAAGTCCCAATATTTATGGACCTGATTGTATATACTTTATTAGAACAAAACAATAAAACACATATAATGGAGTCTTACATTATTGGATAGAGGTTTTTTTTCTTTCCGTTTAGTGGCATGGATGTTTCAACTATGTATGCAGAACCGAGGATAAACTTTGGGACTAATTTGGACTTTACCACACTTGTATATTGGTTGTGTCGTTGTTGTATTATATTACACTAGGATTACTGATTTTCCATAAATAACATGATTGTTAGTATAGTTTTTCATATCCACGTATTCTGCTTTATGCAGCACTTAACTCTTCGCAAATTTAGGTTTCTCTTTTGTATTACACATTATACACCCTTCATCAACACATTATTATATATATTGTTTTCTATAAAAAACACAAATAAACAATATAAGAGTATACATGTTTTTATAAAGTGTTATAATATTTATTGCTGTATAGCTAGTCAAGTTTGGTACGTAAATCGCCTTCACGTGCGTCACGTTGCACTTCTCACTTGTCACAGTGTTTTGAGCACTTTACGTATCGAGTGTATATACTGGTTGGGTATCTCCATTCAGTTATATATATGATTGTTTTACACTGCATGCATTTCTGTTTTTTTTTTAATATGTATATTTATATGGTGTTATAACGGAAATTTCTATTTACTGTAGGATTATATATACAGTCCTGATCAAAAGTTTAAGACCACTTGAAAAATGGCATAGAATCATATTTAGCATGGCTGGATCTTAACAAGGTTCCAAGTAGAGCTTCAACATGCAACAAGAAGAAATGGGAGCGAGACAAAACATTTTTTGAGCATTCAATTTAATGAAAACAACGAATAAACTGAAACAGGCTGTTTTTCAGCTGATCAAAAGTTTAGGACCACACCTCCCAAAAAAAAATTAACCCCCCTAAAACAGAAATCCAACTTCCAAACATGAACTCAATAATGAGTAGCTCCGCCGTTATTGTTTATCACTTCAAAAATTTGTTTCGACATGCTTGATGCAAGCGTTTCCATGAGGTGAGTGGGAACATTTCTCCAAGTGGTGAAGATGGCTGCACGAAGGCCATCTACTGTCTGGAACTGTTGTCCATTTTTGCAAACTTCCCTTGCCATCCATCCCCAAAGGTTCTCAATTGAATTTAGATCAGGGGAACACACAGGATGGGCCAAAAGAGTGATGCTATTCTCCTGAAAGAAGTCCCTTGTCCTGTGGGCATTGTGTACTGTAGCGTTGTCCTGTCGACGAGGGCACAACGAGGGCCTTCAGTCATGAGGAATGCTCTCTGCAACATCTGAACATAGCCAGCGGCCGTTTGAAGCCCCTGCACTTCCTGAAGCTTCAATGTTCCACTGAAGGAAAAAGAACCCAAGACCATAATGGCGCCCCCTCCACTGTGGTGCGTAGAAAACATCTCAGGTGGGATCTGCTTGTCATGCCAGTAACATTGGAAACCATCAGGACCATCAAGGTTACATTTTTTCTCATCAGAGAATAAAACTTTCTTCCACCTTTGAATGTCCCATGTTTTGGTTCTCTCTTGCAAAGTCCAAACGAGCAGTTCTGTGGCGTTCAAGGAGACGAGGTCTTTGAAGACTTTTTTGTTTTTGAAGCCCTTCAGTCTCAGATGCCGTCTGATGGTTATGGGGCTGCAGTCAGCACCAGTAACGCTGGGTTCACACCTGAGCGTTTTACAGCGCGTTCCTACGCGCTGTAAAACGCACAACAGGCAAGAACCAATGATTCTCTATGGGAATGGTTCTCACCTGGGCGTTTTACAGCACATACGATCGCGCTGTAAAACGCCCGACGCTCAAACAAGTGCTTGAGCTTTTTTTTGGGCGTTTGTCGCGCGTTCCCGCACATAGAAATTCGGGAACGCGCGACAATGTGTGAACGCCAGTCTCTGTATGCGCGATTGTAAACGCCCGTACAATCGCGCATACAGAGCGTTCGTTTCCGAACGCTCAGGTCTGAACCCAGCGTCAGGGCCTTAATTTAGGTCGAGGATCGTCCAGTGTCTTGACGGACAGCCAATTGGATCCTCCGGCTCAGTGCTGATGACATTTTTTTGGGTCTTCCACTTGCCTTTTTTGTTCTATAACCCTCAGGATAATTTAAGAAATTCAAAATGACTGTCTTACTGCGTCCGACCTCAGCAGCGATGTTGCGCTGTGAGAGACCCTGCTTATGCAGTTTAACAACCTGACCACGTTAAAAAAGGGAGTTTTTTTTGCCTTTGCCATGACAACATGTGACAACATGACAGAAAATGACAATGAATGCACTTCTTTGCACAGATTTGGCCTTTTAAAAGCATGTGGTCCTAAAATTTGGATCAGCTGAAAAACAGCCTGTTTCAGTTTAATCATTATTTTCTATTAATTGAATGCTCAAAAAATGTTTTGTCTCACTCTCATTTCTTCTTCTTGCATGTTGAAACTCTACTTGGACCCTTGTTAAGATCCAACAATGCAAAATATGTTTTATTGCCATTTTTTAAGTGGTCTTAAACTTTTGATCAGGACTGTACCTGTTTATGAATCTAGACTGTAGAATATATGTAGGGGTTATGTATTCGCTAAGGTTCATATTTATTTGCTACATGATCTGAGAGATCCATCTTAGATGTATTTATCTCCATGCCACTTCGATTTAACACACCAGTATTATGGTGTTTATCCAGTTGTTTATAATTCAGTCTTTAAAATGTTTGTAGGTCTGTGTCACACAGCACACTGCATTCTCCTAATTTGGTGATAGTTTTTAAAAGATTTTCCTGTGTTCCTTGTTTCTATTAGATTACTTTTCTGGCCATGTCTGGCTCCTCTTTTAATTATGGGTCGCCTGACCTGCTTCGGTCACGTGACTTTGTCACGTTATCGCAGGTCCTTTGTATGTTGTTTGTGTATTAAGAAGGTCTTTACTAGTGAAGGACCCTTTGACTATGGGTCATATGACCTGCTGCGGTCACGTGATCGCAACTTCTATGCATACTGCCTGTGTACTAAGAATGTCTCCAACGGTGAAGGACCTTCAGCACCTCCTTGTATGATGTGGAGTGGAGGATCTCGTGTTGCAATAAAACAAGTGGTCAAGTGCAAAGGAGCCAGACACATCAAGACCTGTGCACCACGGACCGCTTTGATTTAGCGGTCATGTGTTGGGGAGGGGGGGATATGGTTTGGCTTTAATCATGCCCCTACTTTCCTCTTCAAGTTTCAATTGGATACTTCTAGGGATTCTTTTTGCCCAATTTTTTTTAAGTTACTATATTTTTCTCTTTTATATATCAACAAACAATAAAATCACCATTTCGGTCTCTTATCTGCTCATGAATACAATACATTATTCAGTACTCACACATTCATAAAATAATATCTCACAAATAAGCAGCAAATTACCATTTCACAATCTAAACAAAACCCTTTCCACACCTACCCGCACCCCCACCCATCCTCGCTGTCTCGGTGATCACACACATTATGCTTGAGACGAGGGGACTTCATAGCTGCTAGGGCTCACTGCTTTCTTTTGGCCAAATTGACCAGGTTCTTTCCCATTTTAGTCTCTGTTTATACCCTTGGATACTAAAATACTCATAGGACTTCCCTTTTGATACTAGCTGTCTCCATTCTCTAATATCCGGAGGGCTACTCGAGCCTCATTTCCTGGAAATTATGACTCTGGCCAGCATCAAAGCCTTCATCTATAATACGCTTTTATGTCCGAGTCTATCAGTAAGAGAAATACCAAGGACCGCAATTGTAATATTTATGTTGTAGCTGGAAGGTAAGCATCCCTCCAGCTCAGAAAAAACATTTACTCAAAAGTCCTGAATCACGGGACATGACCAGATAAGGTGGAGCAAGTCCGCTTGTTGCCCATTACATTTTCAACATCTATCTGACACATTACTGTAAAACCTTGAAAGGGTGGACGGCGTATAGTATAGCAGGTATAAAATTCTGAACTGAATTAATCTACGGTTCAAGGAAATTGATGTTTTCCTAATAATTTAATAAATACTGTAGGTACCCAATCAAGTGTTCAAATATCCCCTATATGTTGAACCCATTTTATTTCACTTTTAAACTTATTATATATCTGGTGTCACATTCGATTACATTTGACTGAATAAATAGTCAGTTGCACACGTGTTTGTGTGTTTAAGGTCCAGTGCAGCGCATAGTGTCAAATCAGCGCCATTCATATCTGGTGTCACATTCGATTCCATTTAAAGAAAAAAATAATAATTGACTGAATAAATAGCCAGTTACACACGTGTTTGTGTGTTTAAGGCCCAGTGCAGTGCATAGTGTCACTTCAGCGCAACTCATATCTGATGTCACATTCGATTCCATTTAAAGAAAAAAAACAATTTTGACTGAATAAATAGCAGTCAGTTACACACGTGTTTGTGTGCTTAAGGCCCAGTGCAGTGCATAGTGTCACTTCAGCGCCATTCATATCTGGTGTCACATTCGATTCCATTTAAAGAAAAAAAACTATTTTGACTGAATAAATAGCAGTCAGTTGCACACGTGTCTGTGTGTTTAAGGCCCAATGCAGTGCATAGTGTCACTTCAGCGCCATTCATATCTGGTGTCACATTCGATTCCATTTAAAGAAAAAAAACCTATTTTGACTGAATAAATAGCAGTCAGTTACACACATGTTTGTGTGTTTAAGGCCCAGTGCAGTGCGTAGTGTCACTTCAGCGCCATTCATATCTGGTGTCACATTCGATTCCATTTAAAGAAAAAAAAAATTTTTGACTGAATAAAGAGCAGTCAGTTACACATGTGTTTGTGTGTTTAAGGCCCAGTGCAGTGCATAGTGTCACTTCAGAGCAACTCATATTTGGTGTCACATTCGATTCCATTTAAAGATAAAAAACAATTTTGACTGAATAAATAGCAGTCAGTTGCACACGTGTTTGTGTATTTAAGGTCCAGTGCAGTGCATAGTGTCACTTCAGCGCCATTCATATCTTGTGTAACATTCGATTCCATTTAAAGAAAAAAAACTATTTTGATTGAATAAATAGCAGTCAGTTGCACACGTGTTTGTGTGTTTAAGGCCCAGTGCAGTGCATAGTGTCACTTCAGTGCAACTCATATCTGGTGTCACATTCGATTCCATTTAAAGAAAAAAAAAAAATTTGACAGAATAAATAGCAGTCAGTTACACACGTGTTTGTGTGTTTAAGGCCCAGTGCAGTGCATAGTGTCACTTCAGCGCCATACATATCTTGTGTAACATTCGATTCCATTTAAAGAAAAAAAAACAATTTTGACTGAATAAATAGCAGTCAGTTGCACACGTGTTTGTGTGTTTAAGGCCCAGTACAGCGCATAGTGTCACTTCAGCGCCATTCATATCTGGTGTCACATTCGATTCCATTTAAAGAAAAAAAGCAATTTTGACTGAATAAATAGCAGTCAGTTACACACGTGTTTGTGTGTTTAAGGCCCAGTGCAGCGCATAGTGTCACTTCAGCGCCATTCATATCTGGTGTCACTTTCGATTCCATTTAAAGAGAAAAAATAATATTTGACTGAATAAATAGCAGTCAGTTACACACGTGTTTGTGTGTTTAAGGCCCAGTGCAGTGCATAATGTCACTTCAGCGCCATTCATATCTGGTGTCACATTCGATTCCATTTAAAGAAAAAAAACTATTTTGACTGAATAAATAGCAGTCAGTTGCACACGTGTTTGTGTGTTTAAGGCCCAGTGCAGTGCATAATGTCACTTCAGCGCAACTCATATCTGGTGTCACATTCTATTCCATTTAAAGAAAAAAAACAATTTTGACTGAATAAATAGCAGTCAGTTGCACACGTGTTTGTGTGTTTAAGGCCCAGTACAGCGCATAGTGTCACTTCAGCGCCATTCATATCTGGTGTCACATTCGATTCCATTTAAAGAAAAAAAGCAATTTTGACTGAATAAATAGCAGTCAGTTACACACGTGTTTGTGTGTTTAAGGCCCAGTGCAGCGCATAGTGTCACTTCAGCGCCATTCATATCTGGTGTCACTTTCGATTCCATTTAAAGAGAAAAAATAATATTTGACTGAATAAATAGCAGTCAGTTACACACGTGTTTGTGTGTTTAAGGCCCAGTGCAGTGCATAATGTCACTTCAGCGCCATTCAGGCAGAGGCAGGCCACCCTGCAGTGGCCGTCGTGGTCGTGGTGCTATGATTCCTTTTGGCCCTATACTAATGCCCAGTGTTCAGAGGCCACGTACCCTGAACTCAAAAAGTTCTGAGGACATAGTTGACTGGCTAACACGGTACACCCAATCTTCTCCAGCTTCCGCTCAGAACCTTGACGCACCATCCTTCTCCAGCTCAGCTTCGGGCACCTCTCAAGTTACTACTCTCCCGCCTGCCGCCACCACCAACACTAGCAGCCGCCACCATCAACACTAGCACCACAGCTGCTTCACTTGATCTATCAGAGGAGTTATTTACACATTAGTTGGAAGAAATGAGTGATGCACAACCATTATTGCAAGAGGATGTAGATAGCAGGGATATGTCTCAGTCAGGCAGCATTACACAGATGGACGTACGGTGCGATGATGATGATGTTGTACCCGCTGCTACTTCCTTTGCTGAGTTGTCAGATACAAGTGAAGCAGTTGATGATGACGATGTGTCCGTGGATGTCATGTGGGTGCCTGCTCGAAGAGAAGAAGAACAGGGGGAAAGTTCAGATGGGGAGACAGAGAGGGGGAGGAGACGAGTTGGAAGTGGGGGAGGTCGTCGCAATGAGCTAGTGGCACAGTCAGACAGCATGTATCGGCATCCGTGGTCAGCCAGACAGCACGCCAATCAACGCATGCTGTTGCAACCACCAGAATGCCGTCATTGCAAATCTCAGCAGTGTGGCATTTTTTTTGTGTGTCTGCCTCTGATAACAGCAATGCCATTTGCAACCTGTGCCAAAAGAAACTGAGTCGTGGGAAGTCCAACACCCACCTAGGTACAACTGCTTTGCGAAAGGCACATAATCTCACATCACAAACGCCTATGGGACCAACACATGAGTAAAAGCAGCACTTGAGTAAAAGCAGCACACAAACTCAAAGCCACCATTCTCTTCCTGGTCAACCACTGCTGTCCTCCTTGCCCCCTCTGAACCACCCACCACTCCGCCTCTCGCCTTGAGCAGTTCCTGCTCATCTGCCCACAGTCAGGTGTCTGTCAAGGACATGTTTGAGTGTAAGAAGCCAATGTCACAAAGTCACCCCCTTGCCCGGCATCTGACAGCTGGCTTATCGGAACTCTTAGCCCGCCAGCTTTTACCATACAAGCTGGTAGAGTCTGAGGCCTTCAAAAAATTTGTAGCTATTTGGACACCACAGTGGAAGGTACCCGGCCAAAATTTCTTTGCACAGAAGGCAATCCCCAACCTGTACTCGATTGTGCAAAAGGAAGTCATGGCATGTCTGGCACACAGTGTTGGGGCAAGGGTCCATCTGACCCCTGATACCTGGTCTGCAAAGCACGGTCAGGGCAGGTATATCACCTACACTGCGCATGGGGTAAACCTGTTGACGGCTGCCAAGCATGGAATGCGTGGCTCTGCAGAGGAGTTGGTGACACCGCCACGACTTGCAGGCAGGCTTGCTGCCACCTCCTCTACTCCTCCTACTCCATCCTCTTCCATAACCTCCTCGGCTGAGTCCTCTTCTGCTGCTGCGTCTTGCTCCACATCAACGACACCCCCCCAGTTCCCCAGGGGCTATTCCACATCCCGGATACGACAGTGTCACGCCGTTTTGGGGTTGACTTGCCTGAAAGCTGATAGTCACACCGGACCAGCAGCACTCCTGTCCGCCTGAATGCACACTGCAGGCTGACACTGCACCTACTGGAGATTGGCAAAGTTGTGTGTGACAACAGAAGCAATTTGTTGGCGGCATTGAATTTGGGCAAGTTGACACATGTGCTGTGCATGGCACATGTGTGCAATCTGATTGTACAACGCTTTGTGCATAAGTTACCAGGCTTACAGGACGTCCTCAAGCAGGCCAGGAAGGTGTGTGGCCATTTCAGGCGTTCCTACACGGCCATGGCGCACTTTTCAGACATTCACCGCCAAAACAACATGTCAGTGAGGCGCTTGATTTGCGACGGGCCGACACGTTGGAATTCAACACTCCTAATGTTCGACCGCCTGCTCCAACAAGAAAAAGCTGTCAACGAGTATTTGTATGACCGGGGTTCTAGGACAGCCTCTGCGGAGCTGGAAATTTTTTTGCCACGTTACTGGACACTCATGCGCAATGCCTGTAGGCTCATGGGTCCTTTTGAGGAGGTGACAAACCTAGTCAGTCGCACCGAAGGCACCATCATTGGCAATTCCCCTTCGTGATCGTTAACTTGTTGTGGTGAAGGGGCTTGCGTATCACAATGAAGTGACCACCTCTATGAGTGTGTTGGCAATGGCAATAGTTGGCACACCCCAGATGGTAAGGTCGTTGCTTCATTGTGAACAGACCAAAAGCGATCGGCTGGATAATTCTGCATAGAAAAAACATACATTTTCTTTGTGATCATCTAAGGTGATCATTAAAGCCTACTAGGCCAACAATGGGCCCACACTGCAGAATCATTGTTTTCTGGGTCACTTAACTTTCACTGAACTACCTCAGCACGACCATAGGCTTTGAAAAAACCCCATCGCCTGCAATCTCCCAAACCTGCGCACGAGCACAGTCATCACTACACCAAGATTGATGCATAGAGGAATAAAATTTATGTCATGAGTGTGTCAACTATTAACAACTCTTTGCGGTTGTCTAAAATCTATTCCATACACGTCCCCTGATAGGGGACGTAGCAGGGATTAAACTGATAGGAATAGTACTACTTAACACACCACACATATTGGGATTGCACAGTACATTACATAGCGCACGCGCAGTGCCCCAAATTGGAATTAAGAGGACCGACCAAGCATCTTTTCCATCTCCCGGTTCCTAAAATCGATGCCATATACACGTTCCCTGATAGGGAACGTAACAGGGATTAAACTGATAAGAATAGTGCTACTTAACACGCCACTCCTATCTGGTGGCACGTTCGATTGCATGCGCAGTGCCACAAATTTGAAGTAGGAGGACCGACCAAGCATCTTTTTCCATCTCCCGGTTCCTAAAATCGATGCCATATACACGTCCCCTGATAGGGGACGTAGCAGGGATTAAACTGATAGGAATAGTACTATTTAACACACCTTATTATAATAATAATATTAATAATACTAGTGGAAGTAACAGGGATTAAACTGATAGGAATAGTACTACTTAACACACCTTATAATAACGCAGAGAGAGGTAACGCAGAGAGAGGAGTCTGAAGAAGAGGAGTCAGAAGAAGAAGGTGGCTTTGAGGAGGTGGAAGACCAAACACAGCAGGCGTCCCAGGGGGCTTGTTGTCACCTTTCGGGGACCCTTGGTGTTGTACGTAGCTGAGTGGAGGAAGAGACCTTCAATGATATCAGTGAGGACAAGGAACGGGACATGGCTAGCTTGCTATCCAACCTTGTGCAAATGGGGAGTTTGCTGTTGTGCAAATGGACTGTTTGCGGTTGTTTGCGGTGCATTTAACAGGGAGTTTGGTCTGTCACTGTGAAGCGGGCGTAACCGTTACACTACCTGATCGATACAACATCATACCTGATGTTTTAAAGCATGTTATTCCAAACAATTTAGGAATGTTAGGTGATTTATGCCCTTTATGGATTAAAACCTGACTCTGCGTCAACTACGTAATTTTCCATGGGAGTTTTGCAATGGATCCCCCTCTGGCATGCCACAGTCCAGGTGTTAGTCCCCTTGAAACAACTTTTCCATCACTATTGTGGCCAGAAAGAGTCTGTGGGTTTTAAAATTTGCCTGCCCATTGAAGTCAATGGCGGTTTGCCCGGTTCACCCGTTCGCGAACATTTGTGAAAATTCGAGTTCACTGTTCGCGAACAGAAAATTTTGTGTTTGCGACATCTCTACTCATATACAGTGCTATAAAGCCTCACTGCAGGGCTGATCGAGGTCTGTGGAAGACCCGACAGCTCCTACACTCTCCCGGCCCCGGCGGTCACATGACCACCGGGGCATAACAAGAAGCGGCTGTTTCTGCCTTCTCTCAGGATTGCCCTGCTGTCACTAACAGTGGGCAACCTGCTCTGCAGCTGCACGATTAGTGTGAATCTGTGATCTCTGAATGGACGTTTATTCAGAGATAGAGATCCATCTCCCCTGGATGTTTATAGTCAACGTTTGGATGGGAGGTGGTTAAAGGAGACTGTATACTGTGACACCTGTAGTGATTTGGGATCTATTCTATCCCTTTTGTAGACCTGTGGTGGAATGACTCTAATTTCTAGATATTAGAGCAGCCTCAATCACAGGGCACTCGTCCTTAAAAGGGAGACCCCATCTTGAACCTTTCCCTGTTCTCTGAGCCTGATACAACCCTATCCTAATCGCAATCCCTACATGCATGTTTTGCATTCACTCATCAGGGGAATCATCAGGCTATTTTAGGCAAGTAACAAGACAAGGGAATATTGCAGTAGGGCTATATAAACAATAGCCCCACGCAGTCAACGGTGTGATAAACTGTTCCCTCTGTGGATGGAGAGGTGATACCAGTTATAACACACCTCATTACCCAATAGATGTAAGGAGACAAGAGTACAGAGAGAGCTAGATAAAACTGCCTGGCTTCTCAAACACGGGGCATGATAACAGCCACAGGCAATGGATGGCAGGCCTTAAAATAATACCAACAAAACTGACACCTACTCCCGTAGTTTCCAAAATGAGGTATTTTTTTTGGAGTTTCTACTCTAGAAGTGCATGGCAGCATGTGCCATGCCAGCTTAAAATTATATCAATGAAATTTGCTTTCCAAAAACCATATGGCGTTCCTTTCCTTCTGCACCCTGCAGTGTGCCCGTACATCAGTTTACGACCACATATGGGGTGTTTCTGTAAACTACAGAATCATGGCAATAAATATTGAGTTTTGTGTGGCTGTTTACTCTTGCTTTGTTAGCGGAAAAAAATTATTAAAATTGAAAATCTGCCAAAAAAGTGAAATTCTGAAAGCTGTGGAACACTTAAAGGGTTAACAAAGTTTGTAAAATAAGTTTTGAATTCCTTAAGAGGTGTTGTTTCTAAAACGGGGTCACTTTTTTGGAGTTTCTACTCTAGGGGTGCATCAGGGGGTCTTCAAATGTGACAATGCAGATTAAAATGATCCTAGTAAAATCTGCTTTCCAAAAACCATATGGTATTCCTTTCCTTCTGCACAATGTTGTGTGCCCATACAGCAGTTTATAACCACATATGGGGTGTTTCTGTAAACTATATAATCAGGGAAATAAATATAAAGTTTTGTTTGGCTGTTAACCCTTGCTTTGTTAGTGGAATTTTTTTTATTGAAATGGAAAATCTGCCCAAAAAGTGAAATTCAGAAATTTTATCTCCATTTTCCATGAATAAGTGATTAAAATCAGTTTGAATACCTTGAGGGGTGTAGCTTCTAAAATGGGGACATTTTGCGTGGTTTCTATTATGTAAGCCTCACAAAGTGACTTCAGATCTGAACTGGTCCATAAAAAGTGGGTTTTGGAAATGTTCTAAAAAATTTTAAGATTTGCTTCTAAAATGGCATTCACAAAATGATCCAAACATGAAGTAGACAGATGGGGAATGTAAAGTTATAACTACAGTATTTTTTGAGTTATTACTATCTATTATAGAAGTAGAGAAGTTGAAATTTGGAAATTTGCTAATTTAAAAAAAATATATACATTTTGTATTTTTTTATAAATAAAAAAATTATATTTTTTTACTCGGTTTTACCACTGTCATGAAGTACAATATGTGACGAGAAAACTATCTCAGAATGGCCTGGATAAGTAAAAGTGTTCTAAAGTTATCACCACATAAAGTCACACATGTCATATTTACTAAAAAGGGCCTGGTCCTTAAGGTGTTAACAGGTTACATTGTTTGGTGTTGACTGACATATTTGCTTTTGATCTCTCTAGAAACCACTGACTCCCCTAATAACCTTAGGTTTTTCATGATGCCCCAGTTGGTGTTACTCGCTGGTTGATGACCTGTGGGTCTGGGACAACTACTGCTGGAAGGGGACCCCTTTTGTGTTATTTGGACACTCATCGTATTTGGCGAGGTCATGAATTATGGACCACAACCATGATGTTGCTTTTTTAGTTTATCATTTGATCAAGCATATTAAATTGATTAACACCTTTATGTAGCACTTTCTTTAACATCCTGTGGGGGTAATATATCCCTTGGGGACACTACACTTTGCTTGTATGGCATATGAATTAATTTATGCACATTAATTATGAATTTTTTTCATTGCATGGTTATTGTTTTTCCTCACTCTAATTAGTATTTTTTGCAGTCTTTGCACTTGCACTTTCACCTGAGCACTTTGCACTTTATTACTGCGGCACTGTTTTCACTGCTACATATTGTTATCTTCATTGTATTATCATTATAATTATCATCTTTTCATCCTTTAGTCACATTAATCATGTCATTTTGATATAATGGGTTTGATCAGAAATTTGAGAGATCAACGATAATGTGGTCCGATGTGTATTTATTATATTATTACATTATTATATTTATAAATATTTATAATCTTAACAGTATATATACTATTTACCCAATTGGGACCAAGGTCTTATTTGGTTATGTTGGCCATTTCTGGGCATAGATAGTGATCATCGTTATTTGCAGATAAGTTTGTCTGTCTAAAAATGACATCTCTGGTTGGGCGCACTCAGTGTCCCATATGGCTAGTAATTTTCTGTTCCCTCTTCGGAGGTATGCCCATGCACCGGAGTTGGCATATATTTATCTAGCACCATGTCTTTATGGGAGATTCACCTTGGCGCTCCATACTGCGGGTGATCTTGCGAGTTGTCTTGCATGAGAACTGTTTCGGCGCTCTATGACGCGCAAGCTCTTGCGAGATTTTGCCTGTGCGCGAGAGTGATTATAACATGGTGTTGGCTTTATTGGCAACATGTATTTTCCAACACAGGTGATCTGCTTAACAAAGAGGGAGGAGTTGTTTCTATCATAATGGGTATATAAGGCAGTATGTTGGGCCAGTCAGACACGCCCCCAGAAACGTACGTGGGGTTTACTTGCCCCCTCCAGCCCTGCATCGGTATGTTACTGTTATTCTGTGCTTTTTATGTATTTCTTTGTTATTTGATGGCCTTGGTGTTTGAGGAGTAGAGGGCTAAGCTGCCTATGTACCCTAAGGACAAGCATTGAGGACATCTGAGTCTGGTCAGATTGTCCACCTTTGATATTGGGTATTGTTTATATCACTAATTGTGGACGACCCGACTGAGATGTCATCCATGGTGTGTATACTCAATATGAGGCAGGCATTTGGCATTTAGTTATCCCTCTACCTGTATAAAGGTTTTATACTTGGCACAATAATTTGTACTCTTTATTATGTGGCAGATTTAGAGATGGCTAGGGTGTCTCATTCTCATTGTACCTACCTGCATTGTTTTTATTATTGTTTGGCATACTATTTATGTCTGTGATCAGACAATAATAAAGATGATTTTTGTATTATAAGTGTGGTGGTGTTGAATGTTTTTTTTAAGATGATCCCACACATTTTACTGATATTTAATACTGTTTTGGGTATATATTTAGTATATATAGCATTGTCTTGCTGAAATATGCAATGCCTTCCCTGAAAGAGATGTTGTCTAGGTGGGAGAATATGTTGTTCTAAAACTTCTATATACTCTTCAGCAGTGATAATACCTTTCCAGTTGTGTAAGCTGCCTACGCCATGGGCACTAATGCTACCCTATACCATCAGAAATGCAGGCCTTTCAACTGTATGCTGAAAACAAGCTGGATGGTCCTCATCCTCTTGAGTCCACAGAACAGTTTTAAATTAGCTTTGGCCTAGAGTAGACCTTTCTTGATCATATTGATTATACTGCTGACTATATAGCTTCTTTGTGTGATGCATATGTGGATTGCAGAGCAAACTGTTTTCATAGAAAATGATTTCTGGAAGTGTTCCTGAGCCAATGCAATGATTTCCTGTACAGAATCCTGCCTGTTTATAAAGCAGTGCAGTCTGAGGGCCCTTAGTTCAAGAGAATCCAAAATTTACTTGTCCCTTGTACATATGAATTTTTCCATATTATCTGACTATTTAGATAATATTATGAAGTGTAGATGGGGGGTATATTCAAAGTCTTCATAATTTTACGCTGAGGAATATTTTTCTGATATTGTTCCGTAATTTCCCTAGATGCATTTATATGAAAGGTAAAAGGCACAATTAGTCAACTGCCCCCTAAGCAAGAATAAATCACAGAGAGAAATGACTTTTCATCTAAAACATAACTTTTACGATTGTTGGTTAAAATATTATCCCATCTTAATATAAATGTTAGGCTACGTCAAATAAATAGACCAGGCCTTACTTTGGACGTATCAGGATAGTGCAGTCCTATATATAAAAAATAACTGTCAACTTACAGGTAGATGACTGTAGACCTGGCCAGACGGTGAAAGAGAGGTGATAGAAGAGGGGAGGGGAACAAAGTCCCTAATACATCCCTCAATGTACCCCTGCATACAGGCGGAACAGCCGCCCTGAAAGGGTTGACCCCACCTCTCGGTGGCTAAGCCCTCGCTGTCGCCTAATATTACCCTGCTTGTAAGGATTGATGATGTTCGTCCCTTCTTAGCAGTTTGTCCCAACGCGTTTCCCCAGAAATTGTGGTTCATCAGGGGACTCAGGATAGATGATCAATTGTTGCAGGTTTCATTAGATAATCGCCCATCTGATATTAAAGAGGCAAACTTCTGATAATTATATAGCAGACCTCCTGGTATCATAAGGTGCATTGGTATTACTGGATAGATGATTCAAATACCTGTTTTTGGCGCCTATAGGAAAGCCCCACCTCCTGGATAGCCCTATGACTGCCTTGGTATCGAACACAGCACCACTTCCGGTATTTGGAACGCACGCGGCGCCAGGTGGAACGCACATGTGATTCCAAAACCGGAAGTGAGCAGGCGTCATTCACATCGTCACTTCCTGCCTATGAAACGCTTGCAGGAGTGTAGGAGGAGAGTCAGGATGGCAGATAGCGATACTGCCCACATGATTGAAAGGGGGAGGGGAGGAATAATGGATGTATAAGTTCTGGAGCTACTTTATAAAACTATGCATCTTTTTAAGCAAACCATCACACTTGCATGTAGAGGGGGTGTATAGAGGGGCTGAATAGGATAAACTGTATTGACATACATTTCTGTCAAAAGAACAGGCCCCCCATATATAAGTTATTCAGGAATCACATATTTGAAAGGGTAACCATAGATTATGGCTACTACATGAACATGGAGAGAGACTAAATAAAACAACCAAAGGAAATCTGTTCATTTAGTCCCATTGGGAATACTGTTTTGAGGCGGTATATCCATTGGGCTTCTTTACAGAGAATTTTATTATCCCAGTCGCCACCTCTCGGTGACTGCCGTATGACTTTGATGACTCAAGCACATGATGTACGATCGGTTTGTCTCTGCGATTCCTAACATCACCCAGGTGTTCCCCAACCCGTCTCCTAAATTCACATTAGTTTTTTCCAACGTAACTTAGGGGGCAACTACAGGTACATAGGTAGATGACCCCTTGGGTACGACAATTGGCAAAATCCTGTATAGTGTATGTTATTCCAGTGCTAACACTCGTGAACACTTTCAATTTTAAAATGAAGGGGCAACAGACAGTTTCCACCACACTTGTAAGTGCCCATTGGTTTGGGATTAAGCCATGTGGTGGTTCCTACTGGTTTCTGGTAGTGACTGTGCACCAGTCTGTCCTTTAAGGATCGTCCACGTCTATATGTAATCGCAGGTATGGGGGAAGCACATGCTTTATATCTAGATCAGTCAGGAGAACATCCCAATATCTACTTAGGATACCCCTAACTTTCTGATTTTGATTATCAAAAGTGCAGATAATTCTGATGGTATTATCTCCTTTTTTAGCATTCTGGGTCTTGTTAACTAACAAGGTTTGGCGTTCGGTTTTACTAGAGTGTAGGAACGCATCCCTCAAAACTCGATTGGGATATCCCTGTTGTTGAAATCTCTAGCACATATCGGCTGCCTGGTGATGGAAGGTATTGTCCCTTTGGGATACCGTGTATCAGACTCTCAGGGTGATAACTGTCCCACCGCAACAAGCTATTGGTGGCCTTTTGTTTCTTGTAGGTTTCGGTATGCAGCTCACCCTGATGCTTGGTAATGCGCATATCCAAAAAGGCAATACTGTCTCTGTCACTTTCAAAAGTGAATCTGAGACCTATATTGTTAATATTAAGGTGAGTAACAAATTCAGAAAAGGAGTCACTGGTGCCATATGATAAACACGTCATCAATGTATCTACCCCAGAATAAGATATTTGGGGCCCATTGACAACATGGCTCATTGAACACAATGGTGTCCTCCCACCAGCCCAGGAATAGATTGGCATAACTGGGCGCACAGAGGCTACCCATTACCGTACCCCTGAGCTGGTGGAGGAAACGCGTCCCAAATACAAAATTTGAGTGACTGGATAACAAAATCAGAGTGAGATTTGTATTGAGTTCCTCTTGTGCTGAGGAAATATTCAACGGCTGTAATCCCCCATTCATGAGGGATGCTAGTATACAAAGCCTCTACATCAATATACGCCAACAGAACAAAATCATCAACTTGGATGTTGTCAATCTTGAGTAGTAGATCTGTTGTGTCTCTAATATAAGAGGGCAAAGCTGACACAAAGGGATGCAGGATGTTATCAACATATGTGCTGAGACTATGGGTGATTGACCCTACCCCGGATACAATGGGACAGCTCTTAAGGGGGGGGGGGGGGGAGTACCCCTTGTGGATCTTGGGAAGTGAATACAAGGTGGGAATCTGTGGGTGTGATGGTACCAGGAATTTCATCTCATCCTTAGAAATCAGACCCTTGTCAAGGGCTTGTATAAGGATAGACTCCAAGTGGTCAGAGAACTCAGCTGTCGGATTTAATGGAAGAATGGAGTAGCATGTCCTGTCATCTAGTAATCTAAGACACATATTGTGATAAGTGGGATAATCCATCATCACAGAATTTCCACCTTTATCAGATGGTTTGCATACAATACTCTTGTCTGATTCTAGACTTTTTAAAGCATCCGTCTGATCCTTACGTAAGTTCATGGGCCCTTTTCTGTTGGCTTCCTGCAGTTTTTCTAGTTGGTCTGTCACTAATCTGTTGAAAAGGTCAATAGCTGGAGTGTCCTGTGGTGGAGGCATTCTAGTGCTTTTAGGTCTAATATGTGTGAATGGACCTAGACTGGGGGTACACTCGTTCTCGGTCAGGAGCGAGCTTAATGTACGAACTCCCTCCAGATCTTCCAAGGATATACCTAATTTAATACATTCCTCCTTGTCATGGGTTTTAGAAAAATGTATGCCACTTCAATTTACAGACGAAGAGGCTAAGATCCTTAACCCAGTCAAAGCAACAAAATTTGGTTGTGGGAACGAATGAAAGACCCCTTGTTAGAAGTCTCCTCATGGTCAGTCTCTCCTCCTGGTCAGATTGATCACTTGATTGGGAAGTGGTGCTATTTGGTTTTGGCAGACTTCTGGACTGTTCCAGTGTCCCTGTCTCTCATTTGGTAGGGAAACGTGTTTGTCCCCCCACTTACTTTTAAAAAAGTGCTTGTAGAGGATGTTGGAATTGATACGGAAGAAACTGAAGAAGATGATGCAGAGGAGAGTGCGTGAAGTATAGGTTCTCGTGTTGTGTTTTGTGAGAAACCCTGATAAATGGCAGTGGGATTCATACCCCTGTATCCTCGTTGTCCTTGTGGCCATCGTCTCCTCCGTCTGCCTCTGGCTCTATTTCTGCCCCTAAATGAAGTGGTACCTCTCTCTGCATCAGAGGACTCAAGGTAAGTGTAGGATATGTCAGTGCCGGGATTGCTTTGGGTTTTAGTATTGAGAAATTCAAAAGCGTGTTTTTCATGGAAATCTGACAAATCCTGTACAAACTGTCTGTGTTTTCTCTCCTTGAGAACTGTCTGATACCTTTCTACATTTGTACGTAAAATATTTTCTCTCCTGCTGAAGTAAGGATCTGATTTCAGTTTTAAGGCTGACTCAATTAGGGTATTGAGATGTTTAGAAATTCTGTCCAGAATCACCTTCTCCACATCCAGCAACAGCTGCATGAATCAAATTGAGCTGGACAAATAATTAAGCGGGCAGGTACAAATCTACTGTCACTGCTAGGCAAAAACAAGCAAGTGCAAAAATGCAGAAGCACACTGTAGACACTCAGAAATAATAAAAACATTGCATGTTTGAACATTTTAAATTGCATTACTGCTATATTTACTATACTTACTAATTTTAGGTTCTTAGCACACATTTTAGTTATGTGAGCCAACCTGCCACAACAGGGTGACTGCAAAGTGTGTCAACAGGAAACTTATTTATGTCTCTTAGGCCTAGGCTTATAAATTAATAGGTAGGAACCAGCTTTATTATATACTGCCTTGGACTAGTGAGAAGAGTGTATGACCAAGATGGAGGCAGTCATCACCCACACATGTGCCATGCACAAGAAAGTGGAATAAATGGGGCATGTGCAAATCTGCTTCTAGATAATTTCTCTTTCTACAAGCTTTCCTGACCAAATTCCTTTTTATTAATGTACTATGGCTGTCCATGTTTCAATCATCTATGGCCCTTGCAAGTTCTTTCTTCAATGGGGTACCCTAAATGCATAAAATATATTCCAGATATTGTTTCATATTTCATTTTTATCTCTGATTATTATGTTATAGCTAGAACCTACAGACAGTAGATTTTTATTGTGCTTTTAAGTAATAAATTACTTCATTGTCCTATGTTATTTACAATGTCATACTTATTATTTTCTTTATCAAATATATTCCACAATTTTTTTATGGTTTAATATAGTAGTTTCAGATTTTAGCTTTTTATATTCTGAGTTTCCGACATGTGAAGTTACTACCAACTATGTTAATATGTCTGAATGCCCCATGATATGTTGAACTAATGAAGTAGGGTTTTATTATTTCAACCTCAAGTTCATTTTAATAGATATTTCCCATTTCAATATCCATAATTGAAAGTGACTGTAGTTATGGAGATTTGAAGGTTTTGGTGCATTTGCTATAAAGAAAATAGAGACAATGTTATAGTAAAGGATCAAAGGCAGTCACTACTGTGATCACATGAAATGGGGTTGTCCATAAATGTCAATGGCCCAGATTAACTACTGAATCCACACTTTTTTTCTAAAAATGTTGTTTATTTTTCAGTTTCTCATGTGGTTTACCAAGAAGGAAAGCATTTCTTAAAATGTTGTGCTTTTTTGCTCCAAAATGCACCAACATTTCTGGTGTACAAAACTGAAAAAATAGAACTAAAAAGTGTCTAAATTTTTTAGAGGAAGTCTGTAGATTTATCAGATTTGTTATGCAATATGAGCTACTGTGATAAGTATGGCACGTCTATGTCTACACGTTAACACTGTCTTAGAAATATAGTAAACTATATATATTAACCAAAATTATATTTTAAACAAAGAGTCTGGTTTTAATCTAAGCCTACACAATACTTAATCAGTGCATAGAAAAGTAATAATACTGATTAGGGTTGAGTGAAGTCTGCTTTGGACCATAGATCCGAAGTAGCTTCGCTCAAAACTTTGTTTGAGTGCTATACGGAGACCCATCTCCGTACAGCATTCAAATGTATAGGTTTCGTGGAGGTAAAGTTAGTTATGTCAGAAGTCTTGTAAAATGTTGGACATTGGACTTTGATTATTCAACTGAAAACCATTTTAAAATTGGGATCCAAAGTCGGATTTGGTACTTACTGGCTTTAATTGGTTTTTAAGTTGTATAATTAAATGCCGAAGTTCTTCAACAAAGTTTTGTGAGTCTTCAGACTTAACACATTTAAACCGTTGCAAAGCCTATACGTTTGAATTCTGTATGGGAACGGGTCTCTGTAAAGCATTGATGAAGTTTTGAACGAAACAACTTCAGATCTATCCAATCAATCCAAAGAGTGCTTCACTCAGCCCTAATACTGATTAACTAATGTAGTGTAAACTGGCATTGATATAAATATTTAAAAAATTTACACTCATAGATATTTTTCAAAGATTGAAGAGATGGAAATATTTCCTTTAATCCCCTAAACACAAACATAGAATTTTTATGTTGTGCAATAATTCTAAATGTGAAGAAACATGCTTTCAGCTTAATTAAGTATGAAGCAGTGCCAACAATCTCATAATATCTTTGACAAAATTGAAGAGACTAGAGCTGTACATCACATTATTCTTAAAGTTTTGTCTATTTTACATTTTATTTTGACATATACACTATAGCACTATATATTTTGACATATACACTTTTTACACTATAGGGATACTTGCACACAGTTTTTGAAGGAATTCAGCAGGGAGGATGTTCTAAACATCTTATCTAACTAATCATAGATCTTTTGTGGATGCAGGCTTGCTCAAATCCCTGCTCTGTGATGGCCATATCATCACTTTCGCATTACTTGAACAGTAAGATGCTGTCCCATTGAAGTGAATGGGATGGCTGAGCTGGAATTACATCAACTCACTGTTGCAGTTGCGACCGCAAACAGGTAAACAATGAAGAGAAGGCAGCACTCGTACAAGCATTGTTTTCTCTTCAAACAGCTTATCGGAAGGGGTCCGTGAGTTGCCAAACGCCGATCTGATATTTATGACGTATCCTGAGGATTGGTCATCAATATAAACAAAGCGTACATCCCCATTAAGTTAAAAAACCTGAAAGTAGCACAAAGCTTGGTGCAAAACTGTGCCTATTAATAAAAAGCATATATTTCCTTTTTAGAGTTTCAGACAGTCCTGAATGTACCAAATTTACTTAGTGGCAAACGCTAACTTCAACTAATTATTTTCTTATACTGGCATCAGATATGCCAGTCTTAATAAAAGTGGGCTAATGAGTATAAACATAATTCACTCCCACAATGATATTAGATTTCCAAACCACTTATGTTTAGCAGCATCCAATCCAGGTTGTGTTCAAATGTATACAACTATCATATATCATAAAAGTGATGTTGCTGCCCTTTCACTCTAATAAATCATATGTTTATGTGATGTGGCTTTTTAATCAATATGTTTTTCAACCTGGCAGAATAAAGTGTTACCTTCATTGCTCCGTGTCAGTGTCTCTTGATGGGTCAATAGCCAGTAAAAAAACACCCTACTCTAAGAGGTAGTGGCCTGGTGGTTCCCCTGCGGTGGAATTTAGATCCCTGTATAAGGGTTAAAGGATGACCAGAATACCCTTAGGATGAACCCTGAGTCAAATCTGCTCAGTGGCACAAACGATCTACAGTACATCTGCTTCCATAACACTTTTCCACTTACCTTAATGGGACTTGCACACATTTGTGGTCTTTTCCATGCAGAATCCATAAAGATCACGCAGGAGCTGAAAGCTTTGTACTTCAGACAGTCTTGCCCCCTATGATTCATGTAATTTAGAGTGTTACTGAGTTGGAGCAACAATACTTTTTATACCATAAAGAATTAGAAGCTTGTAAGGCTGTACCCCAGAAGCTCAATGAACTGAGGGCCGCCCTTCAAGAAGAGTGGGATGCCATGCCTCAGCAAACAATAAGTTGATCTGTCGACATCATCGTCAAGCCACATGACAAGTTATTGAGACATTGACATTTTTGTTGGGGTATACCTACCAATCAAAGGTAGTCAGACGCACAGGGTTGTTGGACCACCAACCGGGGTGCCCACAGTCGAGTAGTATCACCCCACTACTCAAATCTGTAAAAACAAACTATATCTGTAAAAAGTCTACTATATATAGGTTTTTATACCTACCAATGTTGTTTGCTTTTGTTTTAATAAATATTTTGAGATGAGGAAATCACCATTGAATGCTTATATTTATATGCCCTACTTTCATGATATGATATCATTGTAGAGTGAACTCTTTATGTTTTCCCTAAATTTCACCCGAAATCCAACTATCCCTAACTTTTTGTGAGAAGTGTAATATAATCATTAGGGCTATTATTCAATGTAATGAAAAGATCCAAATGCTCTACTAAAGGCTGCTATAGACAAGCAAATAAACCGAAAACTGATCTGTGAATGTTTTGAAAATCATATTACTGTTGAGCAAATCAAAGCACCCAAAGTGGAATTCGATCCGAAGTTTAGGGAAAATTCTGAATCTGAATTTCCTGGTGCTTCGTGGTAACTAATCGATTGTGTCCAAAAATGGCAGCTACATGTGTTACAAAGTGAAAGTAAGAAGCCCAGGAACGCAAGATCATCCATAATGTCATGCAGACAGTCAATCAGCAGCTAGCCAGTCCCTGTGATGTCACAGCCCTTTAAACGTCTTATCCTGTGGTCTCCACCATTTCACTGTGAGCTGAGCATAGGGAGAGATGTGACAAGCGGTAGGTACAGTGATTAAGAAAGCCTTTAATTGTAAAATATTTGATAGGGAGAGTGAAGGGACAGTGCAGGGAGTTCATAGGGAGACTTTTTAAGCACTATAGGGAAAGCATAGGGGGAGCATAAAGAATGCAGGGACTAATTGAACACTGTCCTCCATGGTTAATATATAATCAATTCTATTACGCCTTGATTCACTAATTGGGATGAAAAAGTGGTATAATACTACTGCTATTGGGGTGCCCACATTGTTTTATAGATAAGTAATTTTATAATGCCTTGCGTCTCTAATTAGTGTAAAAAAAGCGGTGTACTATAACTAGAGATGGGACGACAAATCCGTTGAATACATGAACCCCTCGAATCTTGCTGGATTCGAAGGATTTGTGGACTCAAATCCCAACCTAATTTTCAAAATTTGAATCCGACAAATCCTGGGCATAGCCATCTGTATCACTGTCCTCAGGACAGCGATACAGATGCCTTGCCTGTGCTGCAGCAAGAAAAGGCGATAATTGTCTGCTGGGACTTGAACCCACAATGTTCTGTAACAGAGGCAAATCACTTACCCATATAGCTATTAGAGCTGTACAGCTCCTGACTGAAAAAATATCAGACTTCTACTGTAGACTCTGTTAGCTGTTCTAGCCAGTGTACATCTATACACATGACATCTGCCCCAACACACCAAGCACTGCTATCTCTCTATATGACAGCTGCCCCAGAACACTCAGCTCTGCTATATCTCTATATGACAGCTGCCCCAGCACACTCAGCTCTGCTATATCACTATATATGATTGCTGCCCCAGCACACCCAGCTCTGCTACATCTATACACATGACAGCTGCCCCAGCACACTCAGCTCTACTATATCTCTATATATGAGAGCTGCCCCAGCACACTCAGCTCTGCTATATCTCTAAATATGTATATATATATATATATATATATATATATAGGAGCTGCCCCAGCACATTCAGCTCTACTACATCTATATATCTGTAAGTATTACTATACAGTAGATAGATATATAGAGCTATAGCAGAGCTGAATGTGCTGGGGCAGCTGTCATGTGTATAGAGGTAGTAGAGCTGGGTGTGCTGGGGTAACTGTTATGTGTATAGATGCAGCAGAACTGGGTGTGCTGGGGTTAGCTGTTATGTGTATAGATGTAGCAGAGCTGGGTGTGCTGGGGCAGCTATCATATATAGCAATATAGCAGAGCTGAGTGTGCTGGGGCAGCTGCCATGTGTATAGATGTAGCAGAGCTGGGTGTGCTAAAGCAGCTGTTATGTGTATAGATGTAGCAGAGCTGGGTGTGCTGGAGCAGCTATCATATATAGAGATATAGCAGAGCTGGATGTGCTGGGGAAGCTGTCATGTGTTTGGCTGTACACTGGCTATCAAAGCTATAACAAAGTCTACAGTAGAAGCCTCATATTTTTTCAGTCAGTGGCTATGCAGCTCTTATAGCTGTGTGGTTAAGTGCCTTGCCTCTAATGCCGAAGATTGCGGGTTCGAGTCCCCGCAGAAACTTTTCTGAAATACACAAGCACTGACTCCATATATGGCCATACAGCGCGGTACACAGGCCAGAAGAGGCCTGCATCGCATCGTGACATGGAGGTAAGTATAAGTGTTTTTTTATACCGGACTGTTACTGCCACATGGGGGGAGTGGGAGGCACTTGATAATGGCACACATGGGGGGGTTGGCACCTGATACTGGCATGTGGGGGGTTGGCACTTGATACTGGCACATGGGGGGTGGCACTATGATACTGGCACATTGGGGGAGATGGCACTACGATACTGGCACATGGGGGGTTGGCACTATGATACTGGCACATGGGAGGGGGGAGATGGCACTATGATACTGGCACATTGGGGGTGGCCATATGATATTGGCACATTGGGGGTGATGGCACTATGATACTGGCACATTGGTGGGTTGGCACTATGATACTGGCACATGGGGGAAGGAGAGAGGCATGTGATACTGGCACATGGGTTCTTTGGCACTATGATACTGACACATGGGGGTGTGGGAAGGAAAGAGGTACTTACTACTGGCACATTAGGGGTGGCACTATGATACTGGCACAAAAGGGGGGAGAGGCACTTAACACTGGCACATTGGGGGGAGATGGCATTATGATACTGGCCCATGGGGAGGTGGGTGGGAAGGAGAGAGGCACTTGAAACTGGCACATTAGGGGGGATGGCACTATGATATTGGCACATAGGGGGGAGGGGGAGAGGCACTTAATACTGGCACATTGAGGGCGAGATGGCACTATGATACTGGGACATGGGGGGGTGGAAGGAGAGAAGCAGTTGATACTGGCACATGGGGGGTTTGGCACTTAATACTGGCACATGGGGGGGGGCATCTATGGGGACACTTACTGGCACATTATTGGGAGACATTAGTGGGGTCCCTTTTTACTGGCACATTATTGGGGAGCACTATGGAGGCATCTACTGAGGCCACAAAGAAGGGGTATTTTTTATGGGGGGCTCTGTGTGGTACTAGAATTATCAGACTCGTTTCGGGGCTCTTAGTGGCCCCTACCACTGAGGAAGGGGCCACTAAGAGCCCCGAAACGCGTCTGGTACTGGACCCCTTGATTGGACTTAAGGACCACCAACTCTTGCAGCTTCGACCCTTCTTGGAGAAAACACACTGAAGGTGGAACGTATACCTGCAGAGCTGTGGACTATAAAGATACTACTGGCGCCACTAAGTGAGGAACTTTGATTGTTCAATTGAAAAACAGCTTGTTGAAAACTCTCTGCAAAATCTACTAGGAGTTATCAAAGACTATTCCATTGTGAAGTTGAGGCTCACACGTACAAGCGGAGATCATACCCTGATCATTACGCGGGACGCCGCGGATTGCTGACTGAGCCGCCTAAGTACATTTATTATATGAGTAGACTATAATACAACTGACAAATAATCCATTTGGAAATTAACGCTGTTACTTTGAACTGTGCGAACATATTTGAATTCAGGACTATTAGTCTCTGCAAAAGATCCCAGGATATCGGATCGACTATTTCATCCGTCCTTTTTGTATATGGCACACTTCTGATATTGGACTGAACATTCGGATAGTTTTGGATTGTTCTCATCCTCCATATATGCGAATTATTGGTCGCATCTGATTTTTTATATATATCAAATAGGTCCTTTTACCATTGTGTTACAGTGATTATATATATTTTAGATATTATTATCGATGTGTATGAATGTGTGTTAGAATATGTGTTTTTAATAATATAATAATTGATTTTATTCAATAAAGTACCACGGCTACTAGATATAGTGAGTGCCCAGCCCTTTCTTTTGTATAATGTTTTGCTTGTTAGATTGGGTGAATCTGCGGGCTGTGAGCACCCATCCAGGTTTCCCCATACGGTAGTGTGACCCATCATCTGTGAATTAACCCTAGAATTATCAGAGAGTTTATCTGTTTCTGCAGTATTGTATTGGGGAGCACAGCGGCACAGTATTGGGGATAGTAGGATGATTTGTCCAAAAGATGCGAGAATGATGGAAAAGTAGTAAACTAAGATTTTTTTTTTGTCAAACTACAGAGACGAGAAATGGCTGAAAACTGGAGGTCTGATCTATAGGTCTGAAAGGAGAAGATGAGGAAAGAGATCTTCCACGTCAAAGAGACATCACTGGATGTAAGAGGTCTCTGCGCTGTAAGAGGTATGGGGCGTTGTATTACCCTGTATTTCCAATTTTTTTTCTTTTTTTCTAATCCAAATCCAAATACTTTGTTAAAAAAGTAAGGAATCTTTATTTTTTCATATAAAAGAATATTGAATTTGCATCACTTTGTTTTTTACACCTTTCACAAAATTCTTATGTACAGGATTCGTAGGATTCGAGATTCGAAAGATTCGAGAGATTTGAGAACCTTTTCGGATTCGGATTCTAAAGAAATTGGATTTGTCCCACCTCTAATTTTTACAGTTATTTGGGTTTCCACCTTGTTTTGCAGATACATAATTCCATTAGGCCATGAATCTCTAATTGGGGCAAAAAAGCCGTCTATTTTTACAGTTGTTCGGGTTTACACCTTGTTTTACACATAGGTAATTTCATTAGGCTTAAATCTCTAATTGGGTTGAAAAAGCCATCTAATCCTATTGCTATTGGGGTGTCCATATTGTTTTATAGATACGGTAAGTAATTCTGTTAGGCCTTTTTTTTACAATTATTAGGGTTTACACATTGTTTTATAGAAAATAAATTCTATAACGTCTTGATTCTGCAATAAGGGTGGAAAAGTGGTCTATTTTTACAGTTATTAGGGTTGCCACATTGTTTTATAGATAAGAAATTATAGAGTGCCTTGATTCTCTAATTTAGGTTAAAAAGCAGTCTAATACTAATGCTATATTATACTTACAGTAAGTGTTACTGTACAGTATGTCCCACAGACAGGTGCCAGGGCATTCCAAGGGAACAAGCAGAGGCAAAAATGCTTCAGAAGTAGCAGCAGAAGAAGGGTTATGGGGGTGGTAGCAGCAGCTGCAGCAACAGGTCAGAGCTACCAGTGTCATCCAGCGGTCGTGTTTTGACCAGCAACCCAGCTGTCCTTTAATGTTTGACTGGATATTCAACATAATCTCAACTGACATTAGACACCTGCAGCCAGAAGTTGGTGGGTTTCTCTGACACCACACTCAGTTGTCATAGTCCACGAACAAGGCCTGTGCCCCCACCTGTCCTGAACCTGCCTATTTATTTGTCTGCTCCTTCTGCTCAGAAAGTATTGTATGCTGTCGACTCTGCTCTTATTTTTAGTAAGTACAAGCTTATTGAGGACAGTCAGCAGCTGCTATTGAGCCCAGGTTTGTAGGGGAGATCTGCTGCTTTCTCCTGTAGATGGGCAAGTAGCGATGATGTAAGTCATGCAGGAGCAGGTGTTGCTAGTGGTCAGCAAGCACGTTTCTTCAGCCTCCTACTGAAAAAACCACCCAGCAGCAGAAGCACATGGAGCAGAACCGGATCAGCAGGTGGTGGCATATTTGGACTGCACCCTGTCACCCCATATCCAAGATCCCCTGGACTAATGGGCAGCTAAATTGGGCAATCTTTCCTGCCCGGAGAGTAGTGTGGCCTCAGAGTAGGTATTTAGTGCAGTAGTAGGCATAGTTACCCCAAAATATTGAGAGACTCACCTTTGTAAGGATGAATCAGGCGTGGATCAGCCAAGATTTCCAAAGTTGTCGGATGCATCAGACTATATCATTCGGGCAGTAATGTTCTGAAGTGTCCTGCCACAACAAAACATTGTTAAAAAAGGACTGTTACTCGAGGCCATGTTCTTCACTATTCTGATGCTGCCACCCACATGTTGCCACACCCCTGCTGCCTCTGCTGCCATTTTCTCCTACTGCCACCATCTTGTGCTGTTACTTCCACTATTGTTGCCCCCCCCCCCCTTTAACGTACAGTACCACTGTTTGACTGGGCCACTATGATGACTCCTCATGTTGTTGCTAGAGATGGCCTTGCGCTTCGTCTGGCGGTCGTTTCGCGGCGAACTTTGCTAGTTCGTGGTGCCCTATTCTTAGCACTGTGAAGAACTTTGACCCATGACACATCCATAAGGTGGGACAGGACAGCCAATTGAGACGTATCAGCACATAGACAAACCCCCTACCTTATAAATAAACCTGATCTGGCCGCCATTTTACATTCAGCATTTTGCCAGTGTAGGGAGAGGTTGCTGTTTGGAGCAGGGACAGACTGTTAAGGACACCAAACCCTAGCTAATAGGGCCACAAAAGTCCTTTTAAGGACTGGTACAGGTGTGCTATCGATAGGTGTGACATACAGAGGGGTGCAATATACTTTTAATATACTTTCTAACATAGAAAATATATTATAGTGCATTTAAATTGTGCAGCAGTTGTGTGCGGTTCTGCTGCAATTCTGCAGCTAGATAGAGGGACAAACACTATTGGAATAAATAATTGCAACTGATCGAGGGGTGTGATATACCTATAATACACTTTCTAACATAGAAAAGAATATTATAGTGCATTTGTATTGTGCAGCAGTTGTGTGCGGTTCGGCTGAGATACCGCAGCTAGATAGACGGACAAACGCTATTTGAATAAATAATTGCAACTGGTGTGATATACCTGTTGCCCCCCAAAAAATCTGATTAATATACCTGCTTCCACAAATTCTGATTGAGGGGTGTGATACACCCGCTTCCACAAAAATTTTGATTGAGAGGTGTGATACACCAGCTTCCACTAAATATAGATTAAGGCCTGCGATACACCAACTTCCACCAAATATTGATAAAGGGGTTTGATATACTGGCTTCCTGCAAATACTCATTATTGGGTTCTATATACCTGTTTCCACAAAATACTGATACAGGGTATTGATATACCGGATTCCACCGAATATTGATTGAGGCCTGCGATACACCGGCTTACACCAAATATTGATTAAGGGGTTTGATTTTCCGGCTTCCAGCAAATATTTATTATTGGTTTCTATATACCTGTTTCACAAAATACTGATACAGGGTATTGATATACCTTCTTCCACAAAATATTGATTGAGGCCTGCGTTACACCAGCTTCCCACAAATATTGATTAAGGGGTTTCATTTACCAGCTTCCAGCAAATACTCATTATTGGGTTCTATATACCTGTTTCCACAAAATACTCATGCAGGGTATTGATATACCGGCTTCCCCTAAATATTGATTGAGGCCTGCAATACACCACCTTCCACTAAATATTGTTTAAGGGGTTTGATTAACCGGCTTCCAGAAAATAGTCATTATTGGGTTCTATATACCTGTTTTCACAAAATACTGATACATAGTATTGATATGCTGGCTTCCCCAAATATTGATTGAAGCCTGCGATATACCCACTTCCATTAAATATTAATTAAGGGGTTTGATTTACCATCTTCCAGCATATACTCATTATTGGGTTCTATATACCTGTTTCCACAAAATACTGATAGAGTGGATTGATATTCCGGCTTCGACTAAATATTGATTGAGGTCTGCGATATACCTGCTTCCACAAATGCTGCTTTTCTATAGCGACTTTGTCACAGGGTCATTTTGAAAATGATAGGCAGAGGAAGAGGCAGGCCATTCTGCAGGGGTAGTAGGGGTCAGGCAGGTGCACCAGGCCGGAGCCTAAGTGGGAAGTTGGAGAAGGTGCGTGCGATTACATCAAAGGACACACCAGAGTTGGTTGAGTGGCTCACTCAGCCTTCCGCTATTGCACCATCTTCATCCTCTGTATTAGTACCCTCCTCACTCTCTGCTGTGTGCACCCCCAAAGACACCACCACCATTCATCTGGCAAAAGGCAGGCTTCCGTGGCACAAATGTTTGAACGTAAAAAGTTGATGACACTGGATAACCCTCTTGCCCAATGGCTGACCGCTTGTCGGAACTGCTAGCCCGTCAACTACTGCCAAGCAAAATTGGAGGCCTTTAGAAAATTTTTGGCCATTGGCACACCGCAATGGAAGGTTCCAAAAGGGAAATATTTCTCCCAGAAGGGCACCCCAGAGCTATATGGCCATGTTCAGTGTCAAGTGAATGTATCTCTGGCGCAAAGTGTAGGTGCCAAAATACATCTGACCACAGACACGTGGTCTAGCCCACTGGGTGAACCTTCTGGCGGTTGTCAAGCACGCAACCCGGGCCACCCGTGTGGATTTGGTGTTACTGCCACGGATTGCATGCAGGCCTGCCTCTTCTTCTCCTCCTCCTCCTCCTACTCCATCCTCTGTCTCCTAGTCGGCTGACTCCTCCTTTTCCACTGCTACAGCCTCTTCCGCTGCACCCCCTCAGCTCCCCAGAACCTATTTGACGTGCCAGGTGAGACGTTGCCATGCTGTGCTGTGGCTGTTGTGCCTGGAAGCCAAGTGCCACACCGGTCCTGCACTCCTTTCAGCTCTGCGGTCACAGGCCGATCAGTGGCTAACCTCGCTCAATTTGACAGTTGGTAAAGTGGTGTGCGACAACTGTGCCAATCTGCTGAGCGTGCTGAAACAGGGCAAAATGACACACATGCCATGCATGGCACACGTCCTGAACTTAGTCGCGTAGTGATTCGCTACAAAATACCCCGGGGTCCAGGACGTCTTGCAGCAGGCCAGAAAAATCTCTGGCCATTTTTGACGATCTTACACCACCATGGCTCGCCTTGCTGACGTTCAGTGTCGACACCACTTGGCCATCAGACTTCTGATTTGTGACTCTTCGACGCACTGGAACTCCATCTTGTATATGCTTGATAGGCTGCTCCAGCAGAAATATGCCGTTAATGACTACCTGTACGAACTCTGCGGCAGTAAAGGTTCTGGGGAGCTTGTTTTTTTTTCACCACGCCAGTGGCTGCTCATGTGCGACACATGCAGACTTCTGCGGACATTTGATAAGCTCACCAAACTGGTCAGTCGCAGCCAGGGCGCCATCAGTGACATTGTACCTTATGCCTTCGTTCTGGAGCGGGCATTGCGTCTTGTCATTGATCAAGCCGTTGAGGAGCAGGAACATGAAGTTGCAATGCTGAATGAATTCCCAGGGGGGCTACTCCATCTGAGACAAGTTAGCAGGAGTCTGAAGATGAGTCAGAGGAGGATGGTACCTGGGGGGGAGGAGGAGGAGCAAGAATAGCAGGCTTTAAACTTTTCGAGGCTCCCTAGGTGTTGTCCGTGGATGGGGGAGTAGACAGAGGACGACATTCTCCTGGGCGATGAGCAGTAGCCAGGCTGTTCCACCACTTCTGATTTAGTGCAAATGGAGGCCTTCATGCTCCAGTGTTTGAGGAGGGACCCCTGTACAAAAAGCATAAAGGGAAAGGACTAGTACTGGGTGGCAACGTACTTAGACCCCCGGTACAAACATAAAATGGTGGACATGTTACCAGCATCACAGAGGGCTGTCAGAATGCAGCGTTTTTAGGCCATGCTTCGAGATGCTGCATTCTGCTGTTACGGACACTGGCAAATTTCCACCCACAGAGAAACAGTTATGGGTACCAATCTTACAGTGCATGCAAGAAGAGGGCGGTTTGAAGATGAGTTGGTCACTTTGGATATCAGATAATTCTTGCACCCAAACCAATCGACAGCTGCCCTCCGGATCCAGCCTCAGGGAATGCCTAAACGACAGGTGTCCGACTACATCGGTTAACAGACTATGTGGACGCTCTCAGAAGCAAGGAACCCCTTGACTACTGGGTGTGCAGGCTTGACCTGTGGCTAGAGCCGGCACAATTTGCCATGGAACTCTTGGCTTGCCCCTCGTTGAGTGTCCTGTCCGAAAGGACGTTGAATGCAGCAGGTGGGATAGTGACCGATAAGCGCACTCGCCTAGCTCACAACAGTGTGGACTACCTCGCATTTCTAAAAATGAATGAGGCATGGAACTCAGTGGAATTCAACACCTGTGACGACCTCGTTTTATTGAATTTCCTTATGCCAGCCCACACATATCCGCCACCACTTAGAACAAATAATGGTCCCTGTCTTATGTAAATACAGCGGCATAAAAGTCTTTTTCTGTCCGGTGAATGCCCAAAGTTTGGAGCTATGGAGGAATTCAACACCTATGACGACCACATGTTATCTAATTTAAACTATTATCATCTGCGTTTTTTTTCAAGAAGGGGGATTTCGTTAGACATGTTTTTAATCCAATTTTATATTTTTAATGATTTTAAACATATGTATTTGACATGTATTTGTACTGACCTGCAGTAAAATTTATATCCATCGACCATCTAATATAACTCCAGCCACATAATCACGATCTTCTATGTACGTGAAATGCATAATTTTTGGGGGCTATAATCTAACTGGCCACAGTAAAATTGTTATATGGTGACCGCCTAATGTACCTCCAGCGACATAATCTCTTGATGTTTTCTGTCCGGTGAATGAATTATTTTTGGGACCTGTAGTCCACTGGCCTGCAGTAAAATTAATATTCAATGACTGTCTACTATACCTCTAGCCACATAATCACTTGATGTTTTCTGTCCGGTGAATGCCTATTGCCTAATTTTTGGGGCCTCAGAGGAATTCAACACCTGTGACGACCACGTGTTATCGAATTTCACCGATTATTATTTCGGGTTTATTTAAAGGGAACCTGTCACCTGGAAAAGACAATTTACACTAATCACAGTACCTTAAAGTATCTCTCATAGTGTGCCCAAAGATGTATTCATATCTTCTTTCTGCATTATGCGGTCTCATAAAATCGACTTATAAAACTGTGTTTGCCACCTTTTTGAAGTCGTGCTGAAGTCACGGGGGCAGCGGCCTCCTTGACTCAACCGTCGGATAAGCCCGCCCCTATGCCGCTCCTCCGCATATTGATGGACATTTTTCCCTGTAGCCATGACCGCGCTCTTCTCGCGCATGCGCCGTGCGCGTCCTGCTGCAGCGCGATCCTGGCTACGGCTCCCTCCCTCCCTGGCATCTGCATGTTCACTGCGCCTGCGCTGCAGTGCAAGCAGACAGTGATCGCGCTCACGCCGCAGGGGAGAAGCGATGGGCGCGAGCGTGCTGTATAGGAACGGCGCAGGCGCAGTGAACAAGAAGATGCCAGGGAGGGAGGGAGCCGTAGCCGGGATCATGCTGTGGCAGGACACGCACGACGCATGCGCGAGAAGAGCGCGGTCACGGCTACAGGGAAAAATGTCTATCAATATGCGGAGGAGCGGCATAGGGGCGGGCTTATCTGACGGTTAAGTCAAGGAGGCCGCTGCCCCCGTGACTTCAGCACGACTTCAAAAAGGTGGCAAACACAGTTTTATAAGTCGATTTTATGAGACAGCACAACGCAGAAAGAAGATATGAATACATCTTTGGGCACACTATGAGAGATAGTTTAAGGTACTGTGATTAGTGCAAATTGTCTTTTCCAGGTGACAGGTTCCCTTTAAGACGGGGGATTTTGCTAGCCATGTTTTTAATCCAATTTTATATTTTTAGTTCTTTTAAACATATGTATTTGACATATATTTGTATTAGCCTGCAGTAAAATTAATATCCATTGGCCGTCTAATATACCTCCAGCCACATAATCACTTGTTCTTTTCTGTACGTTGAATGAATATTTTTTGGGGCCTGTAATCTAACTGGCCAACAATAAGATTGTTATACAGTGAATGCCTAATGAACCTCCAGCCACATTATCAAATGTTCTTTTCTGTATGGTGAATGAATAATTACTCCACTGCCTGAAGTAAAATTGATATCGTCTAATATACCTCCAGCCCCATAATCACTTGATCTTTTATGTATGGTGAATGCATCATTTTTGGGCCTGTAATCTAACTGGCCAACAGTAAAATTGTTATACGGTGACCGCCTAATGAACCTCCAGCCACATTATCAATTTTCTGTACAGTGAATAAATAATTTTTTGGGCCTGTTGTCCACTGGCCTGCAGTAAAATTGATATCCATTGACCATCTAATATACCTCCAGCCACGTAACCACTTGATGTTTTCTGTCCAGTGATTGCCAAATGTTTGGGGCCTGAACTCCACTGGCCTGCAGTAAAATTGATATCCAATGACTGTCTAATATGCCTCCAGCCACATAATCATTTGATGTTTTCTGTCCAGTGAATGCCTAATGTTTGTGGCCTGTACTACCGTGGTCTAAAATAAAAATTTCTAGGCTCCAGCAGGGCATATTTTTGACGCATAGAAATGGCCCCTGATTATAATACTTATTTTTTGTGGGAATTTCTCCCATTGATCCCCCTCTGGTATGTCACTGTCCATGTTGTGGGCCTATTTGTGCACTTATAGTAAGTATTTTGTGGCTGCAAATATGACCTAAAGGTTTTTCAGGTTCACCTGACAATAAAGTGAATGGGCCCGCCGCGAACTTGCGGTTTGCAAACATTCAATCGCGTTCGCGAATCGTCTCTGCCGATGTTCATCCATCACTAGTTGTTGCCACCTTCACCACTCTTTGACTTGGCCACTATGATAATTCCTCATGCTGTTGCCACCCTCACCACTCTCTGACTTGGACACTAGTTTCCCTTTTTTCCTTGTTGACATCACAGTATATTTTGCCATTCTCCAAAAGAACTCAAAAATGAAAACCACACTAAATCCTGTCTTTGGATCATCTATAAAACCTTTATTCCATGGTCAGTGTTTTGCATCAGGATTTGGAAGCCAAAAAAGCAGGAGTGGGTCGAAAACACAGAAGACATGCAAATACTTCCTTCACATGTCATCACTTTTATAGATCCACTCCTGTTTTTATCTTACCAATACTGATCAATTACTGACCAAATACTGACTGTGTGAAGGCAGATGCTCAAAATACAGGATTTGTTTTTTGTTTGGTTGCTCTTCTGATGGATCAGAAGAAGGAAAAAATAAACAGTGACATCAACATAAACATTGCTGACATTCTCTACACTCTGTCATGGCGCTACTACTTGTATCATAGTGTTACACACCAGGTTCTCAAGCATTCTATATGGAAACAGGAGACAATGTTAAATGAGACAGCTCTTTCCCTCTACAATGGAGTTTATCTATCAATCAATGTGGACACCCAAACAACAGTGAAATGAGACCGCTCTTTTTACAATTAGGTAGAATCAGGGTGTAACATACAAGGCTCTCTCTCTGGCAATCTATGTGGAAACATGAGATAGTGTAAAAAGAGACCGCTCTGTAGTAGAATCTTGGGCCACTGCACTGTTAAGTACATTATACCTGATGCAAACATTGATCTGTAAGGCTGAGTTCACACTTCAGTTATTTGGTCAGTTAATTCCAGCAGTTGCTGCATGGTGAGCCAAAATCAGGAGACAATTCTGCTTGTGTTGGACCCGTGATTGAACAAATAAGAGAAGTGTCAACTGAGCCAAATAGTGACACATGCAAATATACATATCCATATACTGTATGTGAACCTGCCTGTCATATGAACAATAACTGTTTCACTACCAGAAAGTTCTAGTTATGCATGTTGCTACAATGCACAGTGACATACACCCTCCCTGCAGACTGATTTAACATGCTTTGTAACAAATTAACTGCCTCCGGACCGCCTAACGCAGGATCGCGGTCCGGAGGCGGTTGTCTCAGGCAGAGTGATGCATCTATGCGTTTTCTCGCGAGACGCGAGACTTTCTGTGAACGCACACAGGCGCGCGCGTTCACAGGATCGGAAGGTGAGCAAGTGGATCTACAGCCTGCCAGCGCTGGCAGGCTGTAGATGCGATTTTTTTAAACCCCTAACAGGTATATTAGACGCTGTTTCGATAACAGCATCTAAAATGCCTCCTACCTGGTCCTCTGGTGGTCCCTTTTGCTTGGGTCGACCACCAGAGGGCACAGGCAGCTCAGTAATAAGTAGCACCAATCACCACACTACACTACACCCCCCTGTCACTTATTAACCTCTTATTAACCCCTGATCACCCCATATAGACTCCCTGATGACCCCCCTGTCATTGATCACCCCCCTGTAAGGCACTATTCAGACGTCCGTATGTGTTTTACGGATCCACGGATCCATGGATCCGCAAAACACATACAGACGTCTGAATGGAGCCTTACAGGGGGGTGATCAATGACAGGGGGGTGATCACCCCATATAGACTCCCTGATCACCCCCCTGTGATTGATCACCCCCCTGTAAGGCTCCATTCAGACGTCCATATGTGTTTTGCGGATCCGATCCATGGAACCGTAAAACACATACAGACGTCTGAATGGAGCCTTACAGGGGGGTGATCAATGACAGGGGGGTGATCACCCCATACAGACTTCCTGATCACCCCCCTGTCATTGATCACCCCCCTTTAAGGCTCCATTCAGACGTCCGTATGTGTTTTACGGTTCCATGGATCGGATCCGCAAAACACATACGGACGTCTGAATGGAGCCTTTTAGGGGGTGATCAATGACAGGGGGGTGATCACCCCATATACACTCCCTGATCACCCCCCTGTCATTGATCACCCCCCTGTAAGGCTCCATTCAGACGTCCGTATGTGTTTTGCGGATCCGATCCATGGATCCGTGGATCCACAAAACACATACGGACCTCTGAATGGAACCTTACAGGGGGGTGATCAATGACAGGGGGGTGACCAGGGAGTCTATATGGGGTGATCACCCCCCTGTCATTGATCACCCCCCTGTAAGGCTCCATTCAGACGTCCGTATGTGTTTTGCGGATCCGTGGATCCGCAAAACATGGACACCGCGGATCCGCAAAACACATATGGACGTCTGAATGGAGCCTTACAGGGGGGTGATCAGTGACAGGGTGGAGATCATCTCATATAGACTCCCTGATCACCCCCCTGTCATTGATCACCCCCCCTGTAAGGCTCCATTTAGACGTTTTTTTGGCACAAGTTAGCGGAAATGGATTTTTTTTTCTTACAAAGTCTCATATTCCACTAACTTGTGTCAAAAAATAAAATCTCACATGAACTCAACATACCCCTCACGGAATCCAAATGCGTAAAAAAAATTTGACATTTATATTCCAGGCTTCTTCTCACGCTTTAGGGCCCCTAAAATGCCAGGGCAGTATAAATACCCCACATGTGACCCCATTTCAGGAAGAAGACACCCCAAGGTATTCACTGAGGGGCATATTGAGTCCATCAAAGATTGAACTTTTTGTCCCAAGTTGGCGGAAAGGGAGACTTTGTGAGAAAAAAAAATCAATTTCTGCTAACTTGTGCCCCACAAAAAATAATCTTCTATGAACTCTCCATGCCCCTCATTGAATAAAATGGGGTCAAATGTGGGGTATTTATACTGCCCTGGCATTTTAGGGGCCCTAAAGCCTGAGAAGAAGTCTTTGATCCAAATATCTAAAAATGCCCTCCTAAAAGGAATTTGGGCCCCTTTGCCCACCTAGGCTGCAAAAAAGTGTCACACATGTGGAATCGCCATACTCAGGAGAAGTTGGGCAATGTGTTTTGGGGTGTCATTTTACATATACTCATGCTGGGTGAGATAAATATCTCGGTCAAATGCCAGCTTTGTATAAAAAAAGGGAAAAGTTGTCTTTTGCCGAGATATTTCTCTCACCCAGCATGGGTATATGTAAAATGACACCCCAAAACACATTGCCCAACTTCTCCTGAGTACGGTGATACCACATGTGTGACACTTTTTTGCAGCCTAGGTGGGCAAAGGGGCCCACATTCCAAAGAGCACCTTTAGGATTTCACAGGGCATTTTTTACACATTTTTATTTCAAACTACTTCTCACACATTAGGGCCCTTAAAATGCCAGGGCAGTATAACTACCCCACAAGTGACCCCATTTTGGAAAGAAGACACCCCAAGGTATTTTGTGATGGGCATAGTGAGTTCATGGAAGTTTTTATTTTTTGTCACAAGTTAGTGTAAGGGAAATAAATAAATAAAAAATGATCATTTTCCGCTAACTTGTGACAAAAAATAAAAAGGTCTATGAACTCATTATGCCCATCAGCGAATACCTTAGGGTGTCTACTTTCCGAAATAGGGTCATTTGTGGGGTTTTTCTACTGTCTGGGCATTGTAGAACCTCAGGAAACATGACAGGTGCTCAGAAAGTCAGAGCTGCTTCAAAAAGCGGAAATTCACATTTTTGTACCATAGTTTGTAAACGCTATAACTTTTACCCAAACCCTTTTTTTTACCCAAACATTTTTTTTTATCAAAGACACGTAGAACAATAAATTTAGAGAAAAATTAATATATAGATGTCGTTTGTTTAAAAAAAAAATACAACTGAAATTTGCAAAAATTTCGGTAAATTTCAATTAATAACAAAAAAAGTTAAAATGTCAGCAGCAATGAAATACCACCAAATGAAAGCTCTATTAGTGAGAAGAAAAGGAGGTAAAATTCATTTGGGTGGTAAGTTGCATGACTGAGCAATAAAGGGTGAAAGTAGTGTAGTGCAGAATTGTAAAATGTGGTCTGGTCATTAAGGGTGTTTGAGCTAGGGGGGCTGAGGTGGTTAATATGGAACAAAACAAACTTTTTGGGAAAATTCGGTGACACGTCCAAATTATTTTTAGAAAAACTGTGCTTATCACTATTATCTATGTAGAATTCATGTTGCATATCTGTGTCAATTGTGCAAAGCAAAGAGGATGTAAATAGCTATTGCATTGTTTTTTGCGAACTTTCAATTGCGAATTTTCAGTTGCGAATTTTCAGTTGCGAATTTTCAGTTGCGAATTTTCAATTGCGAATTTTTGAATGCAAATTTTTCATTGCGATTATTCGATATGCGAATTTTTATTTAATGAGGGAGGCAGAGCTCCTTTGATGATGTCAGTTCCTTTGTGTTTCACTTATGTATAAATAGCTGGAGTGTAAGATGTTTTATGCAGTCTGATGAAAGCACATCTGTGCTGAAACGCGTCACTATGCCATTTGAATATGTGACTGAATAAATCTACATTGTGATCTACATCCAACGTTTGTCTGGACGCCATTCCACGGACACGTGCACCGCGAATTAAGGTAGTGCCGCCCTGCTTCTTACTAGAATGGAAAGAGGTTGAGATATAAATTCTAACACTAAAACAATAGTGATAAATGGGACTCAGTGTTTATAAATAATCAACATAGGGACATATGATGAAACATATATATGTATAGCATACAGTTAGTATTGTAAAATAAGATCGTGGCGCTTATTAAGTCCCTGGGGCTGGCGTGATCCTAATTGGAATATCCAGAAGGCTTCCCTGTTAAGGAGTTTCCTCCTATGATCTCCCCCTCTTGGTGGCAAATATACCCTCTCTATGCCTTTGGCTTTTAAACCAGACACATCCCCTGCATGTGCTATTGCAAAATGTAGGCTGGCTGCAGAGACATTCCGGTCTCTGTAGTGCGGTACGTCGGATATGTGTTTACGTATCCGATTTTTTAATGGATTGACAGTACAGCCCACATATTGCAAAGAGCACCATATACATGTGATGAGATAGACTACATGTCGAGTATTGCAATTAATATATGATTGTATTTTATATTATTTTTCATTTGCAGTAGATCAAAATGTTTTCTCTATCATCATGTGGTCGCAACAAATACATTTCTTGTGTCCACATTTAAAACTACCTTTGTAGTGCAACCATGTAGCTTGTGGTCTCTCCCTATCCGAGAAGAAACTTGGGTTGATAATATTGCCCAGAGTGGGTGCTCTCTTAGCCACACATTTTATTCCATTTGACACAATCTCTGCCCAGTTGTCATCAAAATTGAGAATATGAAAATATTTTTTTCATAATCTTGCATATAGCAGGAAATTCCTGACCAAGTTTCTAACTGTATGCTATACACATATATATTTCGTCATATGTCCCTATGTTGATTATTTATAAACACTGAGTCCCATTTATCACTATTGTTTTAGTGTTAGAATTCATATCTCAACCTCTTTCCATTGTCTTTCATGTTTTTCATGTTTTGGCTTGTAGGTTTTTTAACCTAATTAAATTGCATGGAACCGCCTCCCTATGTCTCCTCCTCCCAGGTGATAGCTATCAACCTGTGGTTAGTCTAGGATATATAGGGAGCTGCTTCCATTTCATATTCATGCTTGTCATGAGGAAGGACCCATATATCTAAGAGGTCTGAAACTTGTAGATTTATACTTGCATTACGGATTTTAATGCTGGAATAAAGGTCATTCTTAATTTCACCTGAATTGAGCGGGATACTCTTTTTTCCAACCTGAGGAAAGCGAACACCCAAAACAAGAAAATTACAATATGATTACAAATTAGAGCAATGCCGGTGATCATTACCTTTCTTAAACTTTTTTTTTTTAACTTCTTTTTGCAGACTGGTCGTGTCCAGTCTTGCATGGTGGCTCCATGGGTAGCACTATTGCTTTCCAGCTCTGAGGTCCTGTTTTCAAATCTGACTAGAGAAAGCATCTCACTGGAGTTTGTTAGTTATATCTAAGTGGTTTCCCTCTGGGTATCCCAGTTTCCTTCCATGCTCCTAAAACATACTGCTTAATTTGGATTCTTAATCATGAAAAAAAAAGAGGAATAATCCAGCTTCATCTTCAAAGTGGCAGCTTTATTGGTTAACATAGTGCATTAAAAACCATACAGACAGTCCATGTCAACACGTTTCGGATCCCCTTAATGCTTATCCTTAATCATGACCACAAAGAGACTGTGTTCACACAAGATTTTTATATGGTGGATAACTGCAGGCAACCTCAGGTGACTGCAATTAATCTAATCACACCCTTCTCTGGCCATCAAGACATTAAAGGTCAATAATGAAGAATCAAATCATGTCTTCGATTTAGACCTTTTGGAAAACTAGATTCCATGCAGAATATACAATATGATTCCCTATTCCCTATTAAGAAGCTTTCTTCTGTAGTCTCCATCCCTGTACCTGCATACCTGCGATATCGCCTCCATGTGTTTTTTAACCTATTTGTGGTGCAACCAACACATTGGAGGCTGCATAGCAAGCATGTGATACAGTATACAACAAAACTTGTGTTACAATTTATGTATTGTTTCAGATTATAAGATCTCTGGTTAGCATATGGAAAAATGTTGCTGCCTGTTAAAATAACTTTGCAACATGTACAAATCTTATGCCCACATTTAAAATTCCCCTTTTATGTTAGCCAGGTAGGTGGACTTTGTTTAATATCTGAGAAAAGGGAAAGACTCACTTTTTGGGCCAATGTAGGTGCTCTACGTGCTTAATACCAGAGCACACTATATCCCCTGTTTACAAGACGGCTTGCAATACTATCCATTTCCCTGCCACATACCACATCATTAGAACATATTGAGGATGGCAGCATGTGGCAAGGAGGGTAATGTTAACTGATGTCTCCTTCTTTGCCAATTTTCTTTTTATTAAACATCAGCAAAATAGTACAAGAAGAAACAAATTGCTTCATCACAAGTACAGGTAATATTTGGATAATCACATCATCTAACACTAAGCACATGAATATCAACATTTGTGTGAAATAAAGACTTATATAAAATCATGTGACAAAAAGGATGTTAGGAACCAAACATTTGACAGGCTTCTGATATGGCCAAAAAGGTGATCCTAGGAATCACAATGACATGTAGACAAGGGCAGACAGCAGACAACATGTAGACTAACATATAGGGCACATGCAAGGGGGGAATGGGGGGGGGGGGTCGCTGTGAAAGAGTTGGAAAGGTCAGATGATCAAGCAAAGCCACGAAAAAGCTTCCAGGGTTGCCAGACCTTTAGGAATTTCTGGAGGTTTCCCATTTCCCAGGCCGCTAACTGTTCTAGGCGGTATACCTGGTCCACCTTATCCAACCATTCCACTTGTGACGGGGGTCTATCTGATTTCTATTTGAGTGGAACAAGTAGTCTCGCCGCCGTGAGTAGCATCGTGGGTAAATTAGATTTTGACGGGGTAAAGGTTTGATTTGGGCACCAGAGTAGTACTAATTTAGGATCCAATACCAATGGACGTTGTGGAGAGCATACCTGGTTAATAGTATTTTCAACTTGGAGCCAGAAGGGGCGTATGTTATGACAGCTCCACCAAATGTGGGACAGTGATCCCGGTTCAGTGCCGCACCTCCAACACACATCAGGTATGGAAGGGTTTAATTTGTGAAGAAATACCGGTGTTTTATACCATCTGGTCGTGAGTTTGAAGGAGTTTTCCTGCACTATTACACAGCGTGAGAAGCCATGTGAGTTAGTTAAAATGGCTGCTTTTTCAGGAGCCGAAAATTTTGTCAAAAGCTCAATTTCCCATGCAGCGAGATGCGACATGGTTGGCGGAGCGGCTGAAGCAGGGAAGGGTATCCCCACACGTTCTTCAAGCCACGTTGGTGGAGTATTATGGGGGGGGGGCATCTCGAGTTTCTTAATGTCCTTACGGAAGCCCAGTATCTGCAGGAAAGACGCTTTGCTCACCAGAGGTGTTTCCAGTATGGATGTCCAGTCTAGTTCCCCGTTTTGGTTTCTAATACTATCAAGTGAGTGGTTATGGAGAAGTGACCAGATACCTGAGGCATCAAGTATGTCTCTGTGTATATGTGCTTGTAACAAAGATAGAGGGAGACGAGTGTGCGGAAATCTCAGCTCTTTGGCCGTGAACAGCTTAGACCATTCCGCTGGTACCGCTTTCCACATATAAGATACATTAGTGGAATTATGTAGGCAGGGGCGAACCCCCCATAAGGCGAGTTTTTCTCTGTAAGTAAAGGTGGCGGCTTCCAGATGGGCACACATTGACGCCGGCTCCCCAGCTAGTATGTCCAAACCCCTAATCACTTGGTTTGCCTTGTAATAAAGGCGAATATCTGGCAGTCCAAACCCCCCAAACCTCCTTTCCCTTGTTAGGGTCGAGTAGGCTACTCTAGCTTTTTTACTCTTCCAAATAAAGGAGGAGAAGATTCTTTTGATCTCATTGAAGTAGGAATTTGGCAGCCAGATAGGTAGTGTTTGTATGAGATAAATGAATTTGGGGACAATGTAGGCCTTTAAGTCGTTTTTTTTCTGCCCATCCATGAGACAAATGGGAGCTTCACTGCCTGTAGGTGCTGACGTATGTCTTTCAGGAGCGGGGCGTAGTTTAAGCTGAATAGATCATTTGGATTGGCCGAGATATGAACGCCGAGATACTGTATGGAGTGCGGGGCCCATGTGAATGGGTTGGTACGTTGGAGTTCTAGGACCATATTTCGAGGGCACGTTATGTTAAGCGCTTGTGATTTACTGTAATTTATCTTGAAATTGGACAAAAAAACAAATTCTTCAAAAATTCTCACTAGTTCTGGGAAGGAAGTTGTGGGATTGGATGTTAGAACAAGCAGATCGTCCGCAAAGGCCGCTTCGACATGGGTGTGTTTATTCACGTTGAGTCCAGAAATCTCAGGATTTTGACAAATCTTGCATAATAGAGTCTCCATTACAATTATAAATAGCACCGGAGACAGGGGGCACCCTTGTCTGGTTCCGTTGGCGATGGAGAAGGGGGGGGAAAGAGAGCCATTAACCCGGACCCTGGCCGAGGGGGCCGAATAGAGAGTCAATACTGCACTGATTAACTGGGGGGAGAAGCCAAACCTTGACATGGCGGCGGACATGAATTGCCAGCTTACCCTGTCAAAGGCCTTCTCTGCATCAGTACTTAAAAGTGCTAGAGGGCAATGTTTTGATCTGGCCCAGTCAATCAGATGCAGCAAGCGCTTGGTGTTCTCGTTACCCTGTCTACCGTGGACGAACCCTACTTGTTCCCTATTAATGATGTCTGGAAGGACCGATTGGAGTCGGGTCGCTAGTATCTTCGCCCACCATTTGATGTCTGTGTTCAGGAGGGAGATTGGTCTGTAGTTTCCACATGACGTGGGGTCTTTGTTTGGTTTCGGTATTATGGTGATGTGTGCTTCCAGCGCCTGAGGAGGGAGGGTTCCCCCGGTCAAGAGGTGGTTACACAGATCTCTAAAGTGCGGTGCTAAAATATCTATAAATGTCTTGTAATAGACAATGGGGTATCCATCAGGGCCTGGACTTTTGCCCGAGGGGATCGATGCAAGAACTGCACGTAGTTCGGTATCCGTTATTGGGGCTGTCAGAGTTGACGCTTTATCACTGGGCAGAACTGGAAGTAGCAATGACTCAAGGAATTTATCCGTCACTGCCTTAATTTCAGCAGCCGACGTCTGGTTAGGGGAAGGGAGGTTATAAAGCTCGGCATAGAAGTCACAGAACGCTTTGGCTATCTCTGGCGTGGCTTTAAGCTGTTTACCGTCTGAGGTTTTAATGGAGGATATACGAGAGGTGTCTAGTTGCTTTTTAGCTAGAGCTGTCATTAATCTGTTCCCCTTATTACCGTGCGCATAAGCTCGGAATTTGGAGCGCATGAGGAGCTTGGCAGAAGTTAAGTTTAATAGATTCTTTAGGTTTGAGCGGGCTTCTGAGAGTTCATTTAGGATGGCTTGAGCCTGACTCCTTTTATGGGAGAGCTCTAGCTTTGAGATGCGATCAAGTAGATTAGACAACGCTAAAGTGCGCTGTTTTTTGGTGAATGCTCCCAGAGATATCAGATCACCCCTGATTTTGGCCTTATGCGCCTCCCAAAACTGATGTCTCCTTCTGGTAAGTACACATGCTCACCATGGAGCTCTCAGTCTCACCCAAAACTATAAGATCGAGAAATGGGATGCTGCAGCTACTGTGGTTTAAAACAAAATTAAGATTACAAGTATTGTAGTTGAGGTAATCTCCAAACTGTGGTACGGCCGCCACATCGCCCGACCACACAAATAGTCGGCTGTCAATGTATCGGCCGTACCACTGAATCGAGGAGCCCCACACATTACCCTCAGAAAATAAATATTGGTGCTCCCACAAGGCCATGTATGTGTTAGCCATTGATGGGGAAAATATTGCACCCATTGAAACCCTAGTACGCTGCAGATACATCTGGTGATTGAATATGACTACATTATGCTCTAATAAGAATAATTTACAAATGTACTCCCGAAAATTAACAGAGTAATCAGAATATACACTGAGAAACCATCTTAGGGCAATAATAGCTAATTAATGGGGTATTACTGTATATAATGAAGTGACATCAGCCGTGATCCAACTATACTCCGAAACATTTTTAATACAGTTTTTGTATCCAACAGGAAACCGGGGATAGTTTGGACCATAGGTTGAAGTATGCTGTCTACCCAAGCTGATAGTCTCTCAGTGAAAGAACCGATTCCTGAGACAATTGGACGCATCTGTGGTGGAAAACCTCCCTTATGCAATTTTGGCAAAGAGTGGAAAATCAGAACCACTGGATGAGGAACAAATATATATAATCCTTTCCAGACCTAAGGAAAGGATAGAGAGAAGTTGATGCTGATAAAGAGGGATGGGGTCTTGGAAAAGTTTTAAATAGGTGTTTGAATTATCTAGCATGGCTATATTCAGTTTTTTTTTTAAATTAACTTGTCAGGACTACCACTGCCCCCCCCCCCCTCCTTATCAGACAGCCCATTTAACTACAACATCCTCTATTCCCTCTAGATCACGCAGGGCTCATTGTTCAACACATGTGAGATTATATGTAGACATGTTCCCATTGGATGTTTTCAAAGACGCATTAAGATCAAATAAATCCTGGTCCACCTGTCACGGAAATCGATCCAAAGTTGAAGTACGTGATTGAATAAAAAATCCAGATAAAAATCGGATAAAAATCCAGATTTTTTGTAATCAAATCAAAAGCAAAATCCTTAGATGAATCGACATCAGGAGCAGTGCGGGATTCTTGCATGCATGAAATGTTCGCGATTTCCTAAAAGGAAAACTTTGTTAAGCATGATGATGACATTGTCTCAATATGAGATGAATCTGGCACAGCTACATCACCAGAGGAAGAGAGGGAATTCAGTGAAATACAATCTTCCTCATCTTGTGGAATGTGAAAATGCCTCTTCAAAGTCAAATCCCGTGCCAATTTGTTAACATCCAATATGGTTTGATAAATGTTGAAATGACGTGTCGGAGAAAACGAAAGTCCACAAGCCAATACATCAATTTGCTGTTGTGTTAAGATCTTTGAGGACAAATTCACCACTTGTAGATTCTCTATTTGATCTTGTTTCTGGATGGATAGCGTCCGCTTTTTATTATGCTTGTGCCCTCCACTGTGTTTTTTGATCTCACCACAGAATCAACGTTATCGCTGACAGACGTGCTTGGTGTGAATATTCTTTTATCCACAAAGCTATTAGGCCTCTTTCACACTACCGTTTTTTTTTTGCCTTCTGTATAAGGTCCGTATACGGAACCATTCATTTCAGTGGGTCAGAAAAAAACTGAATGTACTTCGTATGCATTCCATTTCCGTGTTTCTGTATCTCCATTCCGTGCAAAGATAGAACATGTCCTATATTTGGCCGCAAATCACTCCATTAAAGTCAATGGGTCCGAATAAAAAAGAACTGAATGCATACGGAAATGCATCCGTAAGTCTTCCGTATCCGTTCTGTTTTTTGGGGAACCATCTATTGTAAATGTTATGCTGAGCCCAATTTGTTCTATGTAATTACTGTATACTATATATGCCATACGGAAAAATGTAACAGAAAAACTAAACTGAAACGGAAACACAACGGAAACAAAAAACGGAACAACGGATCTGTGAAAAACAGACCGCAAAACACCAAAATAGCCATATGGTAGTGTGAAAGAGGCCTTAGACAGAACATCCGTGGCAGAATCGGAAGACTCCGGATCTGTTGAGCTGAATACAACTTTAGCATTTCTGTTTCTATTCTTATATCGATTAGATCTCTTCATTATAGATCATCGAGTATTGGTTTTATTATCATTCCACACATAGACTGAATGACTTTTATAATCCTGAAGATCTCGATTAAACTTATCTTGTTTAACAGAGATAAGGCTGTTTTCAACTTTATTAAGATTCTCCTGCACTTTGGCATCCATGCCCATGAAAGCCTGCATGTGTGAATAGGGAACAATAGAATCGTGTATAGCCTTAATTTCTTCCCTCATATTAGACAGAGCTTCCACTTCATGCGAAATGATGAGATCCATAAGTTTAAGCGAACAGTCCGACAGTATATTCTGCCACTGTGAAGTAAATGTATCCAAATAAACAGTGGTTGTTTTTTTCGCAAGTGTAAACCCCGGGGAACCATACATTTTTCCACATATTTTTGCAATGTGGTAAGGTCCCACCAGGTGCACATTTTCTTCACTAGAAGCTTCTCTAGGGATGTCATATGACTTTTTAGATCTAATGCATCTTGGGAATCTTTGTTATCCGAATCAAAAATTGTATTTATCTTTTGAAGTCGATCTTGACAATCTTCAATAACTCTTAAAGAGCTATGTGACATGATAAAAAAAATCCTGTATGGTTGGAGATATATATAACTCAAGCACCGTATAAGATATCCCAGTCAATGAATACAGCTGGTACAAAGTAAATCTGCTCATTGCAAAAATATGTGGATAGTTTAGTGCTCTCATTAAGAGAAACAAAATAAGAGTATTACAGCAATACTCTTATTTTGTTTCTCTTAATGAGAGCACAAAACTATTTTTCTATTGGCTAACACGGTACCAGACTTTTTCCTTTTTCTTTCAACCAAAAATATGTGGAGAAATGTATGGTTCCCCGGGGTTTATGCTTGCGAAAAAAACAACCACTGTTTATTCGGATACATTTACTTCACAGTGGCAGAATATACAATCGGACTGGTCGCTTAAACTTATGGATCTCATCATTTTGCAGGAAGTGGAAGCTCTGTCTAATATGAGGGAAGAATTTAAGGCTATACAAGATTCTATTGTTCCCTATTCACACATGCAGGCTTTCATGGGCATGGATGCCAAAGTGCAGGAGAATCTTAATAAAGTTGAAAACAGCTTTATCTCTGTTAAACAAGATAAGTTTAACCGAGATCTTCAGGATTATAAAAGTCATTCAGTCTATGTGTGGAATGATAATAAAACCAATACTCGATGATCTATAATGAAGAGATCTAATCGATATAAGAATAGAAACAGAAATGCTAAAGTTGTATTCAGCTCAACAGATCCGGAGTCTTCCGATTCTGCCACATATTTTCTTTCTAATACCTTTGTGGATAGAGGAATATTCACACCAAGCACGTCTGCCAGCTTTAACTTTGATTCTGTGGTGAGATCAAAAAATGCCGTGGAGGGCACAAGCATAATAAAAAGCAGGTGCTATCCATCCCGAAACAAGATCAAATAGAGAATCTACAGGTGGTGAATTTGTCCTCACAGATCTTAACACAACCGTAAATTGATGTATTGGCTCGTGGACTTTCGTTTTCTCCGACATGTAATTTCAACATTTATCAAACCATATTGGATGTGAACAAATTGGCACGAGATTTGACTTTGAAGAGGCATTTTCACATTCCAGGAGATGAGGAAGATTGTATTTCACTGAATTCCATCTATTCCTCTGGTGATGTAGCTGTGCCAGATTCATTGCATATTGAGACAATGTCATCAACATTTCAAGCATGCAAGAATCCCGCACTGCTCCTGATGTCGATCCACCTAAGGATTTTGCTTTTGATTTGATTACAAAAAAATCGGGATTTTTATCCAATTTAAAGGCATACTTTGAATTTGGATCGATTTCAGGAACAGGTGGAACGGGATTTATTTGATCTTAATGCGTCTTTGAAAACATCCAATGTGAACATGTCTACATATAATCTCACATGTGTTGAACAACGGGCCCAGCATGATCTAGAGGTAATGGAGGATGTTGTAGTTAAACGGGCTGATAAGGAGGGGCAGTGGTAGTCCTGGATAGAGTTGAGCGAACACCTGGATGTTCGGGTTCGAGAAGTTCGGCCGAACATCCCGGAAATGTTCGGGTTCGGGATCCGAACCCGATCCGAACTTCGTCCCGAACCCGAACCCCATTGAAGTCAATGGGGACCCGAACTTTTCGGCACTAAAAAGGCTGTAAAACAGCCCAGGAAAGAGCTAGAGGGCTGCAAAAGGCAGCAACATGTAGGTAAATCCCCTGCAAACAAATGTGGATAGGGAAATGAATTAAAATAAAAATTAAATAAATAAAAATTAACCAAAATCAATTGGAGAGAGGTTCCATAGCAGAGAATCTGGCTTCCCGTCACCCACCACTGGAACAGTCCATTCTCAGATATTTAGGCCCCGGCACCCAGGCAGAGGAGAGAGGTCCCGTAACAGAGAATCTGTCTTCATGTCAGCAGAGAATTAGTCTGCATGTCATAGCAGAGAATGAGGCTTCACGTCAGCCACCACTGCAACAGTCCATTGGCATATATTTAGGCCCAGCACCCAGGCAGAGGAGGGAGGTCCCGTAACAGAGAATCTGTCTTCATGTCAGCAGAGAATTAGTCTGCATGTCATAGCAGAGAATGAGGCTTCACGTCAGCCACCACTGCAACAGTCCATTGGCATATATTTAGGCCCAGCACACACACAGGCAGAGGAGAGAGGTCCCGTAACAGAGAATCTGGCTTCATGTCAGCAGAGAATCAGTCTGCATGTCATAGCAGAGAATGAGGCTTCACGTCAGCCACCACTGCAACAGTCCATTGGCATATATTTAGGCCCAGCACACACACAGGCAGAGGAGAGAGGTCCCGTAACAGAGAATCTGGCTTCATGTCAGCAGAGAATCAGTCTGCATGTCATAGCAGAGAATGAGGCTTCACGTCAGCCACCACTGCAACAGTCCATTGGCATATATTTAGGCCCAGCACCCAGGCAGAGGAGGGAGGTCCCGTAACAGAGAATCTGTCTTCATGTCAGCAGAGAATTAGTCTGCATGTCATAGCAGAGAATGAGGCTTCACGTCAGCCACCACTGCAACAGTCCATTGGCATATATTTAGGCCCAGCACACACACAGGCAGAGGAGAGAGGTCCCGTAACAGAGAATCTGGCTTCATGTCAGCAGAGAATCAGTCTGCATGTCATAGCAGAGAATGAGGCTTCACGTCAGCCACCACTGCAACAGTCCATTGGCATATATTTAGGCCCAGCACACACACAGGCAGAGGAGAGAGGTCCCGTAACAGAGAATCTGGCTTCATGTCAGCAGAGAATCAGTCTGCATGTCATAGCAGAGAATGAGGCTTCACGTCAGCCACCACTGCAACAGTCCATTGGCATATATTTAGGCCCAGCACCCAGGCAGAGGAGGGAGGTCCCGTAACAGAGAATCTGTCTTCATGTCAGCAGAGAATTAGTCTGCATGTCATAGCAGAGAATGAGGCTTCACGTCAGCCACCACTGCAACAGTCCATTGGCATATATTTAGGCCCAGCACCCAGGCAGAGGAGGGAGGTCCCGTAACAGAGAATCTGTCTTCATGTCAGCAGAGAATTAGTCTGCATGTCATAGCAGAGAATGAGGCTTCACGTCAGCCACCACTGGAACAGTCCATTCTCAGATATTTAGGCCCCGGCACCCAGGCAGAGGAGAGAGGTCCCGTAACAGAGAATCTGTCTTCATGTCAGCAGAGAATTAGTCTGCATGTCATAGCAGAGAATGAGGCTTCACGTCAGCCACCACTGCAACAGTCCATTGGCATATATTTAGGCCCAGCACCCAGGCAGAGGAGAGAGGTCCCGTAACAGACAATCTGGCTTCATGTCAGCAGAGAATCAGTCTTCATATCATAGCAGAGAATCAGGCTTCACGTCACCCACCACTGTAAGAGTCAATTTTCATAAATTTAGGCCCAGAACCCAGGCAGAGGAGAAAGGTCCCGTAACAGACAATCTGGCTTCATGTCAGCAGAGAATCAGTCTTCATATCATAGCAGAGAATCAGGCTTCACGTCACCCACCACTGTAAGAGTCAATTTTCATAAATTTAGGCCCAGAACCCAGGCAGAGGAGAAAGGTCCCGTAACAGACAATCTGGCTTCATGTCAGCAGAGAATCAGTCTTCATATCATAGCAGAGAATCAGGCTTCACGTCACCCACCACTGTAAGAGTCAATTTTCATAAATTTAGGCCCAGAACCCAGGCAGAGGAGAAAGGTCCCGTAACAGACAATCTGGCTTCATGTCAGCAGAGAATCAGTCTTCATATCATAGCAGAGAATCAGGCTTCACGTCACCCACCACTGTAAGAGTCAATTTTCATAAATTTAGGCCCAGAACCCAGGCAGAGGAGAAAGGTCCCGTAACAGACAATCTGGCTTCATGTCAGCAGAGAATCAGTCTTCATATCATAGCAGAGAATCAGGCTTCACGTCACCCACCACTGTAAGAGTCAATTTTCATAAATTTAGGCCCAGAACCCAGGCAGAGGAGAAAGGTCCCGTAACAGACAATCTGGCTTCATGTCAGCAGAGAATCAGTCTTCATATCATAGCAGAGAATCAGGCTTCACGTCACCCACCACTGTAAGAGTCAATTTTCATAAATTTAGGCCCAGAACCCAGGTAGAGGAGAAAGGTCCCGTAACAGACAATCTGGCTTCATGACAGCAGAGAATCAGTCTGCATGTCATAGCAGAGAATCAGGCTTCACGTCAGCCACCACTGCAACAGTCCATTGTCATAAATTTAGGCCCAGCACCCAGGCAGAGGAGAGAGGTCCCGTAACAGACAATCTGGCTTCATGTCAGCAGAGAATTAGTCTGCATGTCATAGCAGAGAATCAGGCTTCATGTCAGCCACCACTGCAACAGTCCATTGGCATATATTTAGGCCTAGCACACAGGCAGAGGAGAGGTTCATTCAACTTTGGGTAGCATCGCAATATAATGGTAAAATGAAAATAAAAATAGGATTGAATGAGGAAGTGCCCTGGAGTCCAATAATATATGGTTATGGGGAGGTAGTTAATGTCTAATCTGGACAAGGGACGGACAGGTCCTGTGGGATCCATGCCTGGTTCATTTTTATGAACGTCAGCTTGTCCACATTGGCTGTAGACAGGCGGCTGCGTTTGTCTGTAATGACGCCCCCTGCCGTGCTGAATACACGTTCAGACAAAACGCTGGCTGCCGGGCAGGCCAGCACCTCCAAGGCATAAAAGGCTAGCTCTGGCCACGTGGACAATTTAGAGACCCAGAAGTTGAATGGGGCCGAACCATCAGTCAGTACGTGGAGGGGTGTGCACACGTACTGTTCCACCATGTTAGTAAAATGTTGCCTCCTGCTAACACGTTGCGTATCAGGTGGTGGTGCAGTTAGCTGTGGCGTGTTGACAAAAGTTTTCCACATCTCTGCCATGCTAACCCTGCCCTCAGAGGAGCTGGCCGTGACACAGCTGCCTTGGCGACCTCTTGCTCCTCCTCTGCCTTGGCCTTGGGCTTCCACTTGTTCCCCTGTGACATTTGGGAATGCTCTCAGTAGCGCGTCTACCAACGTGCGCTTGTACTCGCGCATCTTCCTATCACGCTCCAGTGCAGGAAGTAAGGTGGGCACATTGTCTTTGTAGCGTGGATCCAGCAGGGTGGCAACCCAGTAGTCCGCACAGGTTAAAATGTGGGCAACTCTGCTGTCGTTGCGCAGGCACTGCAGCATGTAGTCGCTCATGTGTGCCAGGCTGCCCAGGGGTAAGGACAAGCTGTCCTCTGTGGGAGGCGTATCGTCATCGTCCTGCCTTTCCCCCCAGCCACGCACCAGTGATGGACCCGAGCTGCGTTGGGTGCCACCCCGCTGTGACCATGCTTCATCCTCATCCTCCTCCACCTCCTCCTCATCCTCGTCCTCCTCGTCCTCCAGTAGTGGGCCCTGGCTGGCCACATTTGTACCTGGCCTCTGCTGTTGCAAAAAACCTCCCTCTGAGTCACTTCGAAGAGACTGGCCTGAAAGTGCTAAAAATGACCCCTCTTCCTCATCCTCCTCCTCCTCCTCCTGGGCCACCTCCTGTTCCATCATCGCCCTAAGTGTTTTCTCAAGGAGACATAGAAGTGGTATTGTAACGCTGATAACGGTGTCATCGCCACTGGCCATGTTGGTGGAGTACTCGAAACAGCGCAACAGGGCACACAGGTCTCGCATGGAGGCCCAGTCATTGGTGGTGAAGTGGTGCTGTTCTGTAGTGCGACTGACCCGTGCGTGCTGCAGCTGAAACTCCACTATGGCCTGCTGCTGCTCGCACAGTCTGTCCAGCATGTGCAAGGTGGAGTTCCACCTGGTGGGCACGTCGCATATGAGGCGGTGAGCGGGAAGGCCGAAGTTACGCTGTAGCGCAGACAGGCGAGCAGCAGCAGGATGTGAACGCCGGAAGCGCGAACAGACGGCCCGCACTTTATGCAGCAGCTCTGACATGTCGGGGTAGTTGTGAATGAACTTCTGCACCACCAAATTCAGCACATGCGCCAAGCAAGGGATGTGCGTCAAATTGGCTAGTCCCAGAGCTGCAACGAGATTTCGCCCATTATCACACACCACCAGGCCGGGCTTGAGGCTCACCGGCAGCAACCACTCGTCGGTCTGTTGTTCTATACCCCGCCACAACTCCTGTGCGGTGTGGGGCCTGTCCCCCAAACATATGAGTTTCAGAATGGCCTGCTGACGTTTACCCCGGGCTGTGCTGAAGTTGGTGGTGAAGGTGTGTGGCTGACTGGATGAGCAGGTGGAAGAAGAGGAGGAGGAAGCCGAGAAGGAGGAGGTGGCAACAGGAGGCAAAGAATGTTGCCCTGCGATCCTTGGCGGCGGAAGGACGTGCGCCAAACAGCTCTCCGCCTGGGGCCCAGCTGCCACTACATTTACCCAGTGTGCAGTTAGGGAGATATAGCGTCCCTGGCCGTGCTTACTGGTCCACGTATCTGTGGTTAGGTGGACCTTGCTACAGATGGCGTTGCGCAGTGCACACTTGATTTTATCGGATACTTGGTTGTGCAGGGAAGGCACGGCTCTCTTGGAGAAGTAGTGCCGGCTGGGAACAACATACTGTGGGACAGCAAGCGACATGAGCTGTTTGAAGCTGTCTGTGTCCACCAGCCTAAATGACAGCATTTCATAGGCCAGTAGTTTAGAAATGCTGGCATTCAGGGCCAGGGATCGAGGGTGGCTAGGTGGGAATTTACGCTTTCTATCAAATGTTTGTGAGATGGAGAGCTGAACGCTGGCGTGTGACATGGTTGAGACGCTTGGTGACGGAGGTGGTGGTGGTGGTGTTGGTGGTACATCCCCTGTTTGCTGGGCGGCAGGTGCCAACGTTCCTCCAGAGGCGGAGGAAGAGGCCGAGGCGGCAGCAGCAGAATAGGCCGAGGCGGCAGCAGCAGAAGAGGTAGCAGGGGGAGCCTGAGTGACTTCCTTGGTTTTAAGGTGTTTACTCCACTGCAGTTCATGCTTTGCATGCAGGTGCCTGGTCATGCAGGTTGTGCTCAGGTTCAGAACGTTAATGCCTCGCTTCAGGCTCTGATGGCACAGCGTGCAAACCACTCGGGTCTTGTCGTCAGCACATTGTTTGAAGAAGTGCCATGCCAGGGAACTCCTTGAAGCTGCCTTTGGGGTGCTCGGTCCCAGATGGCGGCGGTCAGTAGCAGGCGGAGTCTCTTGGCGGCGGGTGTTCTGCTTTTGCCCACTGCTCCCTCTTTTGCTACGCTGTTGGCTCGGTCTCACCACTGCCTCTTCCTCCGAACTGTGAAAGTCAGTGGCACGACCTTCATTCCATGTGGGGTCTAGGACCTCATCGTCCCCTGCATCGTCTTCCACCCAGTCTTGATCCCTGACCTCCTGTTCAGTCTGCACACTGCAGAAAGACGCAGCAGTTGGCACCTGTGTTTCGTCATCATCAGAGACATGCTGAGGTGGTATTCCCATGTCCTCATCATCAGGAAACATAAGTGGTTGTGCGTCAGTGCATTCTATGTCTTTCACCGCTGGGGAAGGGCTAGGTGGATGCCCTTGGGAAACCCTGCCAGCGGAGTCTTCAAACAGCATAAGAGACTGCTGCATAACTTGAGGCTGAGACAGTTTCCCTGGTATGCATGGGGGTGATGTGACAGACTGATGGGGTTGGTTTTCAGGCGCCATCTGTGCGCTTTCTGCAGAAGACTGGGTGGGAGATAATGTGAACGTGCTGGATCCACTGTCGGCCACCCAATTGACTAATGCCTGTACCTGCTCAGGCCTTACCATCCTTAGAACGGCATTGGGCCCCACCATATATCGCTGTAAATTCTGGCGGCTACTGGGACCTGAAGTAGTTGGTACACTAGGACGTGTGGATGTGGCAGAACGGCCACGTCCTCTCCCAGCACCAGAGGGTCCACTAACACCACCACGACCATGTCCACGTCCGCGTCCCTTACTAGATGTTTTTCTCATTGTTATGGTTCACCACAACAACAAATATATTATTTGGCCCAATGTATTGTATTCAAATTCAGCGGGATATAAATTTGAGGCCTAGTATTTAGGCGCTGGGTGACCGGTATGGATTTAGTGACAGAATTAGACTTGGAAATGCACAGAAGCGTGTGTGTGTGAAGTTATTCTGAATGACCCAATGTGCACCTTGAATATTATATACCCTTTTAGGGATAGATTTCAAATAGCTCTGATATAGCAGAAACCACTAAATTATGAAATTGCTAAATTGGGAATTGTACTTCAACCCAGAACAAAAAATGTGCTTTGACGGACACTAAATATCTTGCCCAGCAACAACAGTACAGCGGTGGGTAACGAGAGATTTAGAGGGAATTAAATTTGAGGCCTAGTATTTAGGCGCTGGGTCACCGGTATGGATTTAGTGACAGAATTAGACTTGGAAATACACAGTAGCGGGTGTGTGTGAAGTTATTCTGAATGACCCCATGTGCACCTTCAATATTATATACCCTTTTAGGGATAGATTTCAAATAGCTCTGATATAGCAGAAACCACTAAATTATGAAATTGCTAAATTGGGAATTGTACTTCAACCCAGAACAAAAAATGTGCTTTGACGGACACTAAATATCTTGCCCAGCAACAACAGTACAGCGGTGGGTAACGAGAGATTTAGAGGGAATTAAATTTGAGGCCTAGTATTTAGGCGCTGGGTCACCGGTATGGATTTAGTGACAGAATTAGACTTGGAAATGCACAGAAGCGTGTGTGTGAAGTTATTCTGAATGACCCAATGTGCACCTTCAATATTATATACCCTTTTTGGGATAGATTTCAAATAGCTCTGATATAGCAGGAACCACTAAATTATGAAATTGCTAAATTGGGAATTGTACTTCAACCCAGAACAAAAAATGTGCTTTGACGGGCACTAAATAACTTTCCCAGCTACAACAGGACAACGGTAACGAGAGATTTAGAGGGATTTAAATTTGAGGCCTAGTATTTAGGCGCTGGGTGACAGGTATGGGTTTAGTGACAGAATTAGACTTGGAAATACACAGTAGCGGGTGTGTGTGAAGTTATTCTGAATGACCCTATGTGCACCTTCAATATTATATACCCTTTTTGGGATAGATTTCAAATAGCTCTGATATAGCAGAAACCACTAAATTATGAAATTGCTAAATTGGGAATTGTACTTCAACCCAGAACAAAAAATGTGCTTTGACGGACACTAAATATCTTGCCCAGCAACAACAGTACAGCGGTGGGTAACGAGAGATTTAGAGGGAATTAAATTTGAGGCCTAGTATTTAGGCGCTGGGTCACCGGTATGGATTTAGTGACAGAATTAGACTTGGAAATACACAGTAGCGGGTGTGTGTGAAGTTACTCTGAATGACCCTATGTGCACCTTCAATATTATATACCCTTTTTGGGATAGATTTCAAAGAGCTCTGATATAGCAGGAACCACTAAATTATGAAATTGCTAAATTGGGAATTGTATTTCAACCCAGAACAAGAAATGTGCTTGAACGGACACTAAATAACTCGCCCAGCTACAGCACTAGGGACAGATTTAGCTGGATATAAATTTGAGGCCTAGTATTTAGGCGCTGGGTGACAGGTATGGGTTTAGTGACAGAATTAGACTTGGAAATACACAGTAGCGGGTGTGTGTGAAGTTATTCTGAATGACCCTATGTGCACCTTCAATATTATATACCCTTTTAGGGATAGATTTCAAATAGCTCTGATATAGCAGAAACCACTAAATTATGAAATTGCTAAATTGGGAATTGTACTTCAACCCAGAACAAAAAATGTGCTTTGACGGACACTAAATATCTTGCCCAGCAACAACAGTACAGCGGTGGGTAACGAGAGATTTAGAGGGAATTAAATTTGAGGCCTAGTATTTAGGCGCTGGGTCACCGGTATGGATTTAGTGACAGAATTAGACTTGGAAATACACAGTAGCGGGTGTGTGTGAAGTTATTCTGAATGACCCTATGTGCACCTTCAATATTATATACCCTTTTTGGGATAGATTTCAAATAGCTCTGATATAGCAGGAACCACTAAATTATGAAATTGCTAAATTGGGAATTGTACTTCAACCCAGAACAAAAAATGTGCTTTGACGGGCACTAAATAACTTTCCCAGCTACAACAGGACAACGGTAACGAGAGATTTAGAGGGATTTAAATTTGAGGCCTAGTATTTAGGCGCTGGGTGACAGGTATGGGTTTAGTGACAGAATTAGACTTGGAAATACACAGTAGCGGGTGTGTGTGAAGTTATTCTGAATGACCCTATGTGCACCTTCAATATTATATACCCTTTTTGGGATAGATTTCAAATAGCTCTGATATAGCAGAAACCACTAAATTATGAAATTGCTAAATTGGGAATTGTACTTCAACCCAGAACAAAAAATGTGCTTTGACGGACACTAAATATCTTGCCCAGCAACAACAGTACACCGGTGGGTAACGAGAGATTTAGAGGGAATTAAATTTGAGGCCTAGTATTTAGGCGCTGGGTCACCGGTATGGATTTAGTGACAGAATTAGACTTGGAAATACACAGTAGCGGGTGTGTGTGAAGTTATTCTGAATGACCCTATGTGCACCTTCAATATTATATACCCTTTTTGGGATAGATTTCAAATAGCTCTGATATAGCAGGAACCACTAAATTATGAAATTGCTAAATTGGGAATTGTACTTCAACCCAGAACAAAAAATGTGCTTTGACGGGCACTAAATAACTTTCCCAGCTACAACAGGACAACGGTAACGAGAGATTTAGAGGGATTTAAATTTGAGGCCTAGTATTTAGGCGCTGGGTGACAGGTATGGGTTTAGTGACAGAATTAGACTTGGAAATACACAGTAGCGGGTGTGTGTGAAGTTATTCTGAATGACCCTATGTGCACCTTCAATATTATATACCCTTTTTGGGATAGATTTCAAATAGCTCTGATATAGCAGGAACCACTAAATTATGAAATTGCTAAATTGGGAATTGTACTTCAACCCAGAACAAAAAATGTGCTTTGACGGGCACTAAATAACTTTCCCAGCTACAACAGGACAACGGTAACGAGAGATTTAGAGGGATTTAAATTTGAGGCCTAGTATTTAGGCGCTGGGTGACAGGTATGGGTTTAGTGACAGAATTAGACTTGGAAATACACAGTAGCGGGTGTGTGTGAAGTTATTCTGAATGACCCTATGTGCACCTTCAATATTATATACCCTTTTTGGGATAGATTTCAAATAGCTCTGATATAGCAGAAACCACTAAATTATGAAATTGCTAAATTGGGAATTGTACTTCAACCCAGAACAAAAAATGTGCTTTGACGGACACTAAATATCTTGCCCAGCAACAACAGTACACCGGTGGGTAACGAGAGATTTAGAGGGAATTAAATTTGAGGCCTAGTATTTAGGCGCTGGGTCACCGGTATGGATTTAGTGACAGAATTAGACTTGGAAATACACAGTAGCGGGTGTGTGTGAAGTTATTCTGAATGACCCTATGTGCACCTTCAATATTATATACCCTTTTTGGGATAGATTTCAAATAGCTCTGATATAGCAGGAACCACTAAATTATGAAATTGCTAAATTGGGAATTGTACTTCAACCCAGAACAAAAAATGTGCTTTGACGGGCACTAAATAACTTTCCCAGCTACAACAGGACAACGGTAACGAGAGATTTAGAGGGATTTAAATTTGAGGCCTAGTATTTAGGCGCTGGGTGACAGGTATGGGTTTAGTGACAGAATTAGACTTGGAAATACACAGTAGCGGGTGTGTGTGAAGTTATTCTGAATGACCCTATGTGCACCTTCAATATTATATACCCTTTTTGGGATAGATTTCAAATAGCTCTGATATAGCAGGAACCACTAAATTATGAAATTGCTAAATTGGGAATTGTACTTCAACCCAGAACAAAAAATGTGCTTTGACGGGCACTAAATAACTTTCCCAGCTACAACAGGACAACGGTAACGAGAGATTTAGAGGGATTTAAATTTGAGGCCTAGTATTTAGGCGCTGGGTGACAGGTATGGGTTTAGTGACAGAATTAGACTTGGAAATACACAGTAGCGGGTGTGTGTGAAGTTATTCTGAATGACCCTATGTGCACCTTCAATATTATATACCCTTTTTGGGATAGATTTCAAATAGCTCTGATATAGCAGAAACCACTAAATTATGAAATTGCTAAATTGGGAATTGTACTTCAACCCAGAACAAAAAATGTGCTTTGACGGACACTAAATATCTTGCCCAGCAACAACAGTACAGCGGTGGGTAACGAGAGATTTAGAGGGAATTAAATTTGAGGCCTAGTATTTAGGCGCTGGGTCACCGGTATGGATTTAGTGACAGAATTAGACTTGGAAATACACAGTAGCGGGTGTGTGTGAAGTTATTCTGAATGACCCTATGTGCACCTTCAATATTATATACCCTTTTTGGGATAGATTTCAAATAGCTCTGATATAGCAGGAACCACTAAATTATGAAATTGCTAAATTGGGAATTGTACTTCAACCCAGAACAAAAAATGTGCTTTGACGGGCACTAAATAACTTTCCCAGCTACAACAGGACAACGGTAACGAGAGATTTAGAGGGATTTAAATTTGAGGCCTAGTATTTAGGCGCTGGGTGACAGGTATGGGTTTAGTGACAGAATTAGACTTGGAAATACACAGTAGCGGGTGTGTGTGAAGTTATTCTGAATGACCCTATGTGCACCTTCAATATTATATACCCTTTTTGGGATAGATTTCAAATAGCTCTGATATAGCAGGAACCACTAAATTATGAAATTGCTAAATTGGGAATTGTACTTCAACCCAGAACAAAAAATGTGCTTTGACGGGCACTAAATAACTTTCCCAGCTACAACAGGACAACGGTAACGAGAGATTTAGAGGGATTTAAATTTGAGGCCTAGTATTTAGGCGCTGGGTGACAGGTATGGGTTTAGTGACAGAATTAGACTTGGAAATACACAGTAGCGGGTGTGTGTGAAGTTATTCTGAATGACCCTATGTGCACCTTCAATATTATATACCCTTTTTGGGATAGATTTCAAATAGCTCTGATATAGCAGAAACCACTAAATTATGAAATTGCTAAATTGGGAATTGTACTTCAACCCAGAACAAAAAATGTGCTTTGACGGACACTAAATATCTTGCCCAGCAACAACAGTACACCGGTGGGTAACGAGAGATTTAGAGGGAATTAAATTTGAGGCCTAGTATTTAGGCGCTGGGTCACCGGTATGGATTTAGTGACAGAATTAGACTTGGAAATACACAGTAGCGGGTGTGTGTGAAGTTATTCTGAATGACCCTATGTGCACCTTCAATATTATATACCCTTTTTGGGATAGATTTCAAATAGCTCTGATATAGCAGAAACCACTAAATTATGAAATTGCTAAATTGGGAATTGTACTTCAACCCAGAACAAAAAATGTGCTTTGACGGACACTAAATATCTTGCCCAGCAACAACAGTACAGCGGTGGGTAACGAGAGATTTAGAGGGAATTAAATTTGAGGCCTAGTATTTAGGCGCTGGGTCACCGGTATGGATTTAGTGACAGAATTAGACTTGGAAATACACAGTAGCGGGTGTGTGTGAAGTTACTCTGAATGACCCTATGTGCACCTTCAATATTATATACCCTTTTTGGGATAGATTTCAAAGAGCTCTGATATAGCAGGAACCACTAAATTATGAAATTGCTAAATTGGGAATTGTATTTCAACCCAGAACAAGAAATGTGCTTGAACGGACACTAAATAACTCGCCCAGCTACAGCACTAGGGACAGATTTAGCTGGATATAAATTTGAGGCCTAGTATTTAGGCGCTGGGTGACCGGTATGGATTTAGTGACAGAATTAGACTGGGATATGGCCAAAAAATGAACAGACTATTGCTGGTTAAATGCACTTGGTGTGACAGCTTCACCCTGATGTAGGCTTTAGCCAAAAAACAACCACACCATTGAGGGTTAAATGCACTTGGTGACAGGCGCAGCTTGCCCCTGATTTTGTATATGGCCAAAAAATGAACAGACTATTGCTGGTTAAATGCACTTGGTGTGACAGCTTCACCCTGATGTAGGCTTTAGCCAAAAAACAACCACACCATTGAGGGTTAAATGCACTTGGTGACAGGCGCAGCTTGCCCCTGATTTTGTATATGGCCAAAAAATGAACAGACTATTGCTGGTTAAATGCACTTGGTGTGACAGCTTCACCCTGATGTAGGCTTTAGCCAAAAAACAACCACACCATTGAGGGTTAAATGCACTTGGTGACAGGCGCAGCTTGCCCCTGATTTTGTATATGGCCAAAAAATGAACAGACTATTGCTGGTTAAATGCACTTGGTGTCACAGCTTCACCCTGATGTAGGCTTTAGCCAAAAAACAACCACACCATTGAGGGTTAAATGCACTTGGTCGCAGCTTGTGCTGGCGCACCACAAGACACAAAATGGCCGCCGATCACCCCAGAAAAATGAGACTGACAAACGGTCTGTGCAGCCTAAAAACAGTGAGCAATTGAGGATCAGCAGCTCAATGATACACAGCTGCAGATCGATCAGTTAATCAAGTCCTTTGGAGGAGTTAATCTGCCTAATCTCGCCCTACTGTCGCAGCCGCAACCTCTCCCTACGCTAATCAGAGCAGAGTGACGGGCGGCGCTATGTGACTCCAGCTTAAATAGAGGCTGGGTCACATGGTGCTCTGGCCAATCACAGCCATGCCAATAGTAGGCATGGCTGTGATGGCCTCTTGGGGCAAGTAGTATGACGCTTGTTGATTGGCTGCTTTGCAGCCTTTCAAAAAGCGCCAAGAAAGCGTCACAAAAGCGCGAAGAAAGCGACGAACACCGAACCCGAACCCGGACTTTTACGAAAATGTCCGGGTTCGGGTCCGTGTCACGGACACCCCAAAATTCGGTACGAACCCGAACTATACAGTTCGAGTTCGCTCATCACTAGTCCTGGACAAGTAAATTTATAAAAAACTGAATATAGCCATGCTAGATGATTCAAACACCTATTTAAAACTTGTCCAGGACCCCACCCCTCTTTGTCAGCTCCTCTCTATCCTTTCCTTAGGTCTGGATGGGGGTTATTTAGATAAAAAACAAATTAATTATATGTTTGTTCCTCATCCAGTGGTTCCGATTTTCCACTCTTTGCCAAAATTGCATAAGGGAGGTTTTCCGCCAGATGCGTCCGATTGTCTCAGGAATCGGTTCTTTCACTGGGAGACTATGAGCTTGGGTAGATAGCATACTTCAACCTATGGTCCAAACTATCCCCGGTTTCCTGTTAGATACAAAAACTGTATACATTTTTTTCTGGATTTTAGTTGGAGACCGGAGTATAGTTGGATCACGGCTGATGTCATTTCATTATATACAGTGATACCCAATGAATTAGCTATTATTGCCCTAAGATGGTTTCTCAGTGTATATTCTGATTACTCTGTTAATTTTCGGGACTACATTTGTAAAGTGGCATTATTCTTATTAGAGTATAATGTATTCACATTCAATCTCCAGATGTATCTGCAGAGTACTAGGGTTTCAATGGGTGCAAATTTTTCACCATCAATAGCTAACATATACATGGCCTTGTGGGAGCACCAATATTTATTTTCTGAGGGTAATGTGTGGGGCTCCTCGATTCAGTGGTACGGCCAGTACATCGACGACTTACTATTTGTGTGGTCGGGCGATGTGGCGGCCGTACCACAGTTTGGAGATTACCTCAACTACAATACTTGTAATCTTAATTTTGTTTTAAACCACAGTACCTGCAGGATTCCTTTTCTCGATCTTATAGTTTTGGGTGAGACTGAGAGCTCCATGGTGAGTACGTGTACTTACCGGAAGAAAACATCAGGTAACACTACCCTCTTTTCCACATCCTGCCATCCTCGACATGCTATAAAAAACATACCCAAGGGGGAATTCATACGTGTCCGCCGTAATTGTTCTACTGATGCGGTATGTGGCAGGGAAATGGATAGTGTTGCAAGCCGTCTTGTAAACAGGGGTTATGAAGAACATTCACTTAATATAGCCAGACAAGTAACCCTTACAAAAACAGGAGCAGAATTGATTCATTCTAGTCATCTACATAAAAACAAAAATAATAAAAATAAAATCGTAAATAGAGTTATCTTTCTGCCCCGGCTTTTGTGACAAGCTATAGCCTGGAACATTCGCGCATTTTTCAAATTGTCAAAAAACACCTGTCGATTCTAGAATACGATTATCAATGGAAGGATATAGTGTGCTCTGGTAATAAGTATATAGCACGTAGAGCACCAACATTGGCCCAAAAAGTGAGTCCTTCCCTTTTCTCAGATATTAAACAAAGTCCACCTACCTGGCTAACATATAAGGAGAATTTTAAATGTGGGCATAAGATTTGTACATGTTGCAAAGTTATTTTAACAAGCAGCCACATTTTTCCATATGCTAACCAGAGATCTTATAATCTGAAACAATACATAAATTGCAACACAAGTTTTGTCGTATACTGTATCACATGCTCGCTATGCCTCCAATATGTTGGTTTCACCACAAATAGGTTAAAAAACAGAATCTGCAGGCATATTTCGGACATTCCCTATGTTAGGACTAGGAATGTCTCTGCAGTCAGTGCACATCGCGCACATGGAGGCGATATCACAGGTATGCAGGTACAGGGATTAGAGAAGGTAAACCCCCCAGTGCGGGGTGGAGACTACAGAAGAAAGCTTCTTAATAGGGAATCATATTGGATTTTCTGCATGAAATCTAGTATTCCAAAAGGTCTAAATCGAAGACATGATTTGGGTCTTTATTATTGACCATATATATATATATATATATATATATATATACAGTGGGATGCGAAAGTTTGGGCAACCTTGTTAATCATCATGATTTTCCTGTATAAATCGTTGGTTGTTACGATAAAAAAATGTCAGTTAAATATATCATATAGGAGACACACATAGTGATATTTGAGAAGTGAAATGAAGTTTATTGGATTTACAGAAAGTGTGTTATAATTGTTTAAACAAAATTAGTCAGGCACATAAATTTGGGCACCACAAAAAAGAAATTAAATCAATATTTAGTAGATCCTCCTTTTGCAGAAATTACAGCCTCTAAACGCTTTCTGTAGGTTCCAATGAGAGTCTGGATTCTGGTTGAAGGTATTTTGGACCATTCCTCTTTACAAAACATCTTTAGTTCATTCAGGTTTGATGGCTTCTGAGCATGGACAGTTCTCTTTAAGTCACACTATAGATTTTCAATTATATTCAGGTCTAGGGACTGAGATGGCCATTCCAGAACGTTGTACTTGTTCCTCTGCATAAATGCCTTAGTGGATTTTGAACAGTGTTTAGGGTTGTTGTCTTGTTGAAAGATCCAGCCCCGGTGCAGCTTCAGCTTTGTCACTGATTCCTGGAAATTGGTCTCCAGAATCTGCTGATACTGAGTGGAATCCATGCGTCCCTCAACTTTGACAAGATTCCCAGTCCCAGCAATGGCTACACAGCCCCACAGCATGATGGAACCACCACCATATTTTACTGTAGGTAGCAGGTGTTTTTTCTTGGAATGCTGTGTTCTTTTTCCTCTATGCATAACACTCCTTGTTATGGCCAAATAACTAAATTTTAGTTTCATCAGTCCACAGCACCTTATTCCAAAATTAAGCTGGCTTGTCCAAATGTGCTTTAGCCCACCTCAAGTGGCACTTTTTGTGCTGTGGGCAGAAAAAAGGCTTCCTCTGCATCACTCTCGCATACAGCATCTCCTTGTGTAAAGTGTGCCAAATGGTTGAACGATGCACAGTGACTCCATTTGCAGCAAGATGATGGTGTAGGTCTTTGGTGCTGGTCTGTGGGTTGACTCTGACTGTTCTCACCATTCGTCGCTTCTGTCTAGCTGAGATTTTTCTTGGTCAGCCACTTTGAGCCTTAACTTGAACTGAGCCTGTGGAAACAGACAGCTGAAATCTCTGAGACAGCTTTCTATATCCTTTCCCTAAACCATGATGGTGAACAATCTTTATCTTCAGGTCATTTGAGAGTCATTTTGAGACCCCCATGTTGCTACTCTTCAGAGAAAATTAATAGGGGAGGGAAACTTACAATTGACCCCATTAAATACTCTTTCTCATAATTGGATTCACCTGTGTATGTAGGTCAGGGGTCACTGAGCTTACCAAGCCAATTTGAATTCCAAAAATTAGTTCTAAAGGTTTTGGAATCAATAAAATGACAACAGAGCCCAAATTTATGCACCTGCCTAATTTTGTTTAAACAATTATAGCACACTTTCTGTAAATCCAATAAACTTAATTTCACTTCTCAAATATCACTGTGTGTGTTTCCTATATGATATATTTAACTGACATTTTGTATTGTAACAAACAACAATTTATACAGGAAAATCATGATGATTAACAAGGTTGCACACACTTTCACATCCCACTGTATATATATATATATATATATATATATATATATATATGCACATATATATATATATATATATATATATATACAGTACAGACCAAAAGTTTGGACACACCTTCTCATTCAAAGAGTTTTCTTTATTTTCATGACTATGAAATTCACACTGAAGGCATACAAACTATGAATTAACACATGTGGAATTATATACATAACAAAAAAGTGTGAAACAACTGAAAATATGTAATATTCTAAGTTCCTTAAAGTAGCCACCTTTTGCTTTAATTATTGCTTTGCACACTTTTGGCATTCTATTGATGAGCTTCAAGAGGTAGTCACCTGATATGGTCTTCCAACAGTCTTGAAGGAGTTCACAGAGATGCTTAGCACTTGTTGGCCCTTTTGCCTTCACTCTGCGGTCCAGCTCACCCCAAACCATCTCGATTGGGTTCAGGTACGGTGACTGTGGAGGCCAGGTCATCTGGTACAGCACCCCATCACTCTCCTTCATGGTCAAATAGCCCTTACACAGCCTGGAGGTGTGTTTGGGGTCATTGTCCTGTTGGAAAATAAATGATGGTCCAACTAAACGCAAACGGATGGAATAGCATGCCGCTGCAAGATGCTGTGGTAGCCATGCTGGTTCAGTACGCCTTCAATTTTCAATAAATCCCCAACAGTGTCACCAGCAAAGCACCCCCACACCATCACACCTCCTCCTCCATGCTTCACGGTGGGAACCAGGCATGTAAAGTCCATCCGCTCACCTTTTCTGCGTCGCACAAAGACACGGTGGTTGGAACCAAAGATCTCAAATTTGGACTCATCAGACCAATACACAGATTTCCACTGGTCTAATGTCCATTCCTTGTGTTCTTTAGTGCAAACAAGTCTCTTCTGCTTGTTGCCTGTCCTTAGCAGTGGTTTCCTAGCAGATATTCTACCATGAAGGCCTGATTCAACACAGTCTCCTCTTAACAGTTGTTCTAGAGATGTGTCTGCTGCTAGAACTCTGTGTGGCATTGACCTGGTCTCTCATCTGAGCTGCTGTTAACCTGCGATTTCTGAGGCTGGTGACTTGGCTGAACTTATCCTCCGCAGCAGAGGTGACTCTTGGTCTTCCTTTCCTGGGGTCCGCATGTGAGCCAGTTTCTTTGTAGCACTTGATGGTTTTTGTGACTGCACTTGGGGACACTTTCAAAGTTTTCCCAATTTTTCGGACTGACTGACCTTCATTTCTTAAAGTAATGATGGCCACTCATTTTTCTTTACTTAGCTGCTTTTTTCTTGCCATAATACAAATTATAACAGTCTATTCAGTATCAGCTGTGTATCCACCTGACTTCTCCACAACGCAACTGATGGTCCCAAACCCATTTATAAGGCAAGAAATCCCACTTATTAAACCTCACAGGGCACACCTGTGAAGTGAAAACCATTTCAGGGGACTACCTCTTGAAGCTCATCAAGAGAATGCCAAGAGTGTGCAAAGCAGTAATCAAAGCAAAAGGTGGCTACTTTGAAGAACCTAGAATATGACATATTTTCAGTTGTTTCACACTTTTTTGTTATGTACATAATTCCACATGTGTTAATTCATAGTTTTGATGCCTTCAGTGTGAATCTACAATTTTCATAGTCATGAAAATAAAGGAAACTCTTTGAATGAGAAGGTGTGTCCAAACTTTTGGTCTGTACTGTATGTATGGACAATGTAAACTCACAAAGTTGTTACAATTTATAATAAGTGTAACTTGTCAGCTTGGGAGATAGTTGAGTGGATAGACAGAGTGGAGGAATATGCTGGGTGTGTCTGTATTGTCCCATTGTGTGTTTAAATGGTGATGTCTGTCCTGTTGTCTCCACATGTGTATTGGCGATTTCCCTTTTTCCTGAGAGATAATTGGATTGCTCCTCGGTTGCCTCCAGGACAGAGAGGAGGAAACCATGATGCATTGTGGGGATATGTTGTATCTGTCCTGTGTTGTAGTCTCCCTTCTGGTCCCCTAGGGGCGTGAATGATATGTTGCTGTTTTTACATTCAACATAGAGCCTCGTCTCATGTGTATGGGGATTGCTATACACTGTATACTCTCCTGGCTATTACTACTAGCTCTTGTAAGAGCTGTTCCTGTTCCTGGTTCCTGTGGTGGTATCGGTGTAGAGTGGAGTGCTTGGAATCCCCGGGAGGCACTGGGAGCATCCATTAACGGAGGTACCCGGTCGGGGTGCTAGGAGATCCGCAAGAAGGACAGCTACAGAAGGACAGCTACAGGAGACACCATTCCATGGATTTTACAATTTGAGGGCAACGCATGTCCTAGTACAGCGACCCTGACAGCACCAGAATGGAAACAGCAGTGGAGTACGATGAGTGTGTCCTGGATGACCGAGATGCAGTCCGCAAAGGCATCTGTTACCAGGTACTGGGTATTGTGGAGTATATGCGGGACGAGAGACTCCCCACGGAATACCAGCGGTTGCTGAAGCGAGTAGCCCTGCGGATGCCCTTCCTGGGAGAGCAGCCCCGGGAAGAATGGGTAAAGGAATTGGAACTCCTAGCATGGC